>NC_081570.1:42653075-42680480 GCF_022355385.1 Mustela nigripes | reverse complement strand
TACACATTAAAGAACCTCATGGCTATTCCAATAAACAGTGCTCCTCTATCTGTCCATCCAGATGGTTCTTGCTTCTTTAATGGTCCCCTGCTCTGGGTCCTTCATTTAATGTGGGGAAAAGGGAGCTCTGATGAGGGGCTGTTGAGAAACAAGGGGTTGTCCATCTAGACAACTGGATCTGGGGGAGACCATATGAGCAAAGGTCCTCCTTTGGAGGGGAGGTCAATGACCGCCTGTGCTCAATCTTTATTCTTTGAGTATTGGGAAGTCATCAGGGGTTTCGAACAGGGAATTCTGTTTGAATAATAGTAACATACCTAAGTTATAATGTACCAGCTTTATGCTTCATGCTGTCCATGCATAATCTCTCCATTGACTATAATCCTCACAGCCCTGTGAGAGGAATTCTGTCATCATTCCCATTTTGGATGAAGAAACTGAACCAGAGGTAGGAACTGATTTCTTTAGATGATCCTATCACCCTGTTTTATTTTTTCTCATAGCAGTTATGATTATCTGAAATTATGCTTTTTTGTTTTCTTGCTTTCATGTCTGTGTCTCCCAAGTAAGTTGTAAGCTGCAAGAGAGCAAAGAGGGACCTCCTGTATTTCTACACTCTACCCCTGGGCCGCAGATAATGCTGGGCACGAAGAGGGGCTCCCTAAGTTTTTGTTGAAAGTGTGATGTCCTTCGTTGCCTGCGTGTGGATGGTTGGTCTCCCTTCCAGTCAGGGACTTCACCATCCTGGTACCGTGTCAACCCATGAAGTGTTGGCACAGAGCAGGGCTGAATATGCTTGTTAAATGACTGAATGAACAAAAGCTAGAAGGGCTAATGGCAAGAATGCCTGCTGGGCTCTCTGGGGTCTGTGCCCCTCTCATATGAGGTAGTCGCAGCCATTGCCAAAGGGCTGTCCTTTGTGGGAAGGAATAGGGCTCAGGAACAGGGCTGCTGGCAGACAGTGGCTTCCAGGACTGGGACGAACAGCTCCCAAAGCTCCTTTTTCTGCACCTCTGCCATGGAAGTGAAATGGCAGGAGGAGATGGGAGGGTGGACCTACACTGGGCCCAGACACCTGCCAGTCTGTCTCTGTTAGTGGCCAATGCCCTCAAACCTCATTCTCCAAAGAAGGTTGTGCGGGATCAGCCTCACTGACCAGCAGGCAGGGAAAATCTAGTCCCAGGCCGGCTCTCTGCACCGTGGCCTGGGGGGGGGGGGGGTGGGGGTTGGGGATGTGACCTTCTAGAGAAGGGGAATTCTCCTTTATACAAATGGTGAACAAAGGCCCTGGATCTGAGTTCCCTATAAGCAGGGATAACACATCCCTTTTGTAGAGTGCCCCAGTCCCCTCCCTTCCCTATCACAGCAAACACTGCGTGTTGCCCTGCAGGTGACCCTCATCACCCCTTTGCCTGACGGAGAATGCTAAAGACGATGAATGTATAAAGTATGTGTGCCAGGACCAAGCCACCTGCCTCACGTCCTCAGCCGTGGTCACATGAGCACATAACATGCACAGAGGCACATGGGCACACGAACCTGCTACACGCATGCATCGTATCTGGGGGGCAGCGGATGAGGGGTGCAGAGGGCCAGTGCAGCTCCCAGAGCTTCTCTCTGATCTCACACGTCCCGGTATGCTAACCTTTATCCACGACCATCACCTCTGCCCCATGTGCACATTGCACAGCCTGCGCACCAGGGAGCATCTCGCCTCCCACCGAGATTTACTCCTACGCACCCCTTAGCCTTCTCTTAGCCTCCAGGCACCCAGTGGTGCTTCCCCTGGCCTGTCTGCTTCCTCTGGGCCAGGGACCTCGCCCGGCTCATCCCAGCATCTGCGGCGCCTAGCGGGTCCTCAGCTAGGTCCCCGCGCACCAGCTGAGGGAGGAGTGGACCTAGGACTAGAGGGAGGAGGGAGAGGCGGCAGCCGCGGGAGGAGCGTGGGGGCGGAGGCGGCAGCGGGAGGGGGCGCGCGCGCCGGCGGCGGCCGCCCAGGGCCGGGGCCGCGCGCCCAGCCTGAGCCCGCCCCGCCGCCGAGCGTCACGGAACCTGCTTGAAATGCAGCCGAGGAGCCGGGGCGGGCGGCAGCGGTGGCGGTGGCGGCGGCGGCGGGGGCAGCGGCAGCCCCGGCGCCGCGGCGAGGACTCGGCGGGCTGAGGCGCAGCGGCGGCAGCCGCACGGGGTGCGCGGGGCGCGGCGGCCGGAGCACGGGGCCCGCCATGGGCCGCCCCGAGCGGGGCGCGCTCCGGCCCATGGGCCGCCCCGAGCGGGGCGCGCTCCGGCCGCTGGCGCCGCTGCTGCTTCTGCTGCTGCTGCTGCCGCTGCGGCTCCCACAGCTCGCGGCGGCGGCGGCGGCGGCGGCTGATCCACAGCGCGGCGGCCAAGGTGCGTGAGGCTGGTTCCCCCGCCCCGCTCTGCGCCGCCGGAGCCGCCAACAAAGCGCGGCCCGGCGACCGGGCTGCGGGTTGCGCTGGGCTCCGTGAGCCCGGGCCTGGGGTGGGGATAGGTTTCTCGGGACCCAGCTATCCTTTAATTTGCTCTCGACCTCCGCCCCCCACGGCTCCCGGAGTCGTTGGCTCTGCCTTCTGGCACCTGCTACTGGGGGATGGGCCCAGTGGGGGCCAGGCGGGCCGGGAACTTTGTGAGGGGGCGGGGGTGGTTATTGATGGTTTCGGGTGGGCTGCATGATTCCAGCCAGCGGGATTGATTTGACACGCGCGCTCCGCGGCGGCGATGAGCTGAGCCGGGCGACTTCCCAGCCTGACAATGCGTTTCCGGCGACCCTTGCGCGCGGCGGAGAAAGAGGGGCTGAGCCCGCAGCGCCCATTGCGTGTGTCGCGGCGTGTGCGGGGGCTCCCTGTGAGTCTGTGTCTGCGTAGATCTCTGACTGTGGGCCGTGAGTGCGGGTGAGTGTTCTCAATGGGGGGTATACCCAAGTCGTGTGACACCGACTGTATCTGGCCTCGTAATGCCACGGAGCAGCCCGCCATCGCATTACCATTCTGCCCTCCTTCCGGATCCAGGGCGCCCGAGGCCCCCCGAGGTCGTCGGCTCCATTATCGCCTCCTTTCTTTCGTCCCAGTAGACCCCTCCCTGCGGCCAGGACTGCACTGTCCGTGCATACGGCTCACGCCCCCCTCTCCCCCGAGCAGGGCCGGTCAAAGAGTGTGAAGAGGACCAATTCCGGTGCCGGAATGAGCGCTGCATCCCCTCCGTGTGGAGATGCGACGAGGACGACGACTGCTCTGACAACAGCGACGAAGATGACTGCCGTGAGTTGGGCGGCTGGGGAGGAAGGGAACGGGGCGGGGATGGGGGGCCGCCGGCCACCTGCTTGGACCTCACTGCCGGGAAGCTGCCCTGGCGCCGCCTTCCTCGGGGGTTGGGTGGCTTGGCCGGCGTGTCCTAATGGGGTCCAGGGCCGGGCCCGGCGCTGGTGTGGCCCAAGAGGAGGGCGCGCCACGCCCGGGTTGCCGGGCCGGAACTGTGGGCAGGGACACAACCGTCCCTGCAAGCGTCTAGCTTCCTGCGTCTAGCCCTCCTGGACTCCTGCGTTGGCCCCTCGGAACGCGCCGGTGTTTCAAAGTTCTAGGCAATTCCGGGCCTCGTCTTGCTGTTTTTTTGTGAATGAATGGGCTCCCCGGGGCCCCTGATTGGCCAGGCGAGGACCACCCCATAGGCCCCCGTGGCCAGAGCGGCCAATCGTGGAGCGGGCGGGTGTGCCGTTTTCAGGCGCCGGGGGTGCAAGGGCCCTGCCCTGGCCCCGCCCCGGCCACACCCCCGCGCGCATCTCCTGGGAAGTTAAGTGCCTGTGAGGCCCGGGAGTTGGCTGGCACCCGCTGCTTTTCTGCCTAGTCACGGTGTAGAGGTTTTCGTGCCACCCTGGCGAGCGGACCACGCTCTCCTGCTAGCTGGGCGCGGACATGAGTCAATGGGGCAAACCAGGAAGGAGGGGGCCGGGAGAAAGAGTTTGCTTCCTGGAGAGGGCCCGAGGATTCCGAGACTGCACGTGAGCGCTCAGTTGTTGACGGGCGCCGTGGCGGGCCACCTTTGGTGATGGGCTGCTTGTACACCTGGGCGCTATAGCTTTGCAGGTTCTTTCTTGCGATGCTTGTGGTTTCTGATGTTTGTGGTGGCAGAAGTGAGCTAGCAGGCATTGATTGCCATGAAGTGAGGCTCCAGGAGCTGAAAGAAAAACAGGACTCTTTTTAGAAACAGAGGCAGGGGGTCGTACATTCATGGTCCTGGAATGCCTGCTCGGTGCCAGCCCCAGGGCACTTTGGAGCAGGGTCCCACTCCATATGGCAGGGAGGCCCCACAGGGTCTTCGGGAGGGCAACAGGTGGACCGATCCACAGCACCACACAGTGGCAGGAGCGGTAGAGGGAGGAACACCTGGACAGGCATTGTGGAGTGTTTGAGGTTTTCTGTGGGCTTGCTGGTCAGCCTCCGGATGCATTCTCAGCTGCAGTCCGGAGTTGGCTCTGTTTCTTGGGCTCATCGTCTCCTCCTGTCTTCATTTCCTCACCTGACCGCTTTGGCTCATGATCCTTGGCCTGTTTCTGAGGACCAGTTCTAGTAATGTAGTTGGAAGTCAGGCAACTGACACATGCATGACTGTTCACCATGTGCCAGCTCTGCGATGAGTGCTTATCTCGGGTGAACTCCTCCACTCTTCTCAGCAGGCCTGTTTCACAGGCTAAAGAAACTGAGGCACTGAGAGGTTAAGTTACTTGCTCCACAGTTCCTGAGTTGATAAGTAGGAGCTTGAATTTAACGATTTCAGAAGCCTAATCATAACCTCACCATTGGTTCCCCAGTGCTACTGAAACGGTGAAAATGGCAGTGCTGGGGTAAAATATTATAGAGTCTCCCCCCTGGGAGTTGCCTGACCTTGGGAGTGCCAAGGATGAGGCAGGAAACTTGAAACTGCAGTTCTGGGTTGGTTTCACCTTATCTTCCTGGCTCTATAGAACAACAGTCTTGTGCGGGTTTTTCTTGTCACGCCTGTTTGTAGATAGGGATGCTATCTCAGAGACGTGGGGCGATTTGCCCAAGGTCACACAGCTGAGAGTGACAGAACTTGGTCAGGATGTTCGTGTGCCTCCTAGCTTGGGTACTGTCTGTCACAGTGGGGAGTGTGGCACAGAAGGACCCAAGAATGTGATCCAGGAGCTGGAAAGCCATGATCTGTGTGTTGGGCCTGTTGCTTCTCATCTCCATGGGAGGCTCTGGGGAAGATGGACCAGGGGATCTCTCCTGGCCAATCTGGGCTCCTGCTTTCCTTCTGAGGTAGATGGCTTGGAGTGGAAAAGGTGGGAGCTCTGGCCAGTACCAGTCCTACATGGCTTAATTTTTCTGAGCTTGTTTCCTCATCTGCCAAATAGGGCTGCTGTTCCTCCATCATAGGTTAATGTGTGGAAAGTCTTCAGACAGGGTGGGCGAAGAGAAGGGAACGGATGAGCCCCTTAGAAAGGGACCCTAGGAGCCACAAAG
The DNA here is from genome assembly GCF_022355385.1 of Mustela nigripes. Lineage (NCBI taxonomy): Eukaryota > Metazoa > Chordata > Mammalia > Carnivora > Mustelidae > Mustela > Mustela nigripes. The sequence goes on along the minus strand of NC_081570.1, from coordinate 42,674,982 downwards.
AAATCTTGAAGAATTTGGGTGGGGGCTTTGGGTAGCTAAGTTGGGCTATGTGTTTGAGAGTGGTCTTTCCTCATCCCCTCCTTCCCCATGTGGGGAGATTCCTGCTCCCCACCTCTGCCCCATGCTGGGCTGCCTGCCCAAACTGAATTTCCTTGAACTACCCTTCCCTCAAGTCTCTTGCTTCCTCCCTGAGCAGCCTCTCTACCTTATATCAGATCCTCTCCTTTGGCACTCCAACCCCTCTACCCTATGAGAGAGCCGGAACCACCCCACCTCTCTACCTCTATAGGCCTGCAAAATGGGCATTCCAATTCTAAGTGAAGTCTGGGTGAGGCAAAATGAGTATAAGCTCCCAAACGGGCCATAATGCAGCCCAAGAATATCAAAAGCTGATGGAGGCTAGAGGGAGGAAGCTTTTATGTTGAGGAAGCCAAGGAGGACTTCCTGGAGGAGGAAATAGCTAAGCCAGGCCTTGAAAGATGATAACTGATATCATTCCCACAAGGCTTACCATTTAAAAATAGGTGGTATGGTCCCTATAGTATGGAGAAGGAAACAGGAGTTCACAGAAGTGAAATGATTCCCCCCAAAGTCACATAGCTCCTCAGGGTTGGAGCAAAAACTCAAACTAAGGGCCACTAAGTCCTGATATTCATCCACAGTGGTTAGCACTTGGCACTTACCAGAGACACTGATAGAGCTGGGAGGATGGGGAAGTGAAATGCTTGTGGGGCTTCAGTTCCAGTCTCAGAAGACCTTCAAAGTGGAGGAAAAGGCTGGGAGCCTGAGGCCCAGGCTCAAGGAAGCCCAACGGCGGCCCAGCCAGGCTAAGTGAGGTGAGATCCTGGGGTGTGGACCTGGTCACGTAGGCCAGTTGGCTCCTTGGCCGGTTTCCTGTTGCTTCTTAGTGTCTGGGGGCAGAGACAGGGGTTCTGGTCTCTGGCCAGCCCTTTGCTCCCAGAGTAACAACAACAGCAGCGACCACTTACTAAGCACTTGTATTGGCCCCGGCCTCCTGAGATGTGTCACCTTGAGCTCCTCACGTCTATAAAATGGGGCAAGTCTCCAAACTGCCCGCATTAGCTCCATTTTACAAAGGGACAGAGTGGTTAAGTAACTAGCCTAAGGGCATCTGATTTTTTTTTTTTTAAGATTTTGTTTATTTATTTATTTGAGAAAGAGAGAGTGTGAGTGGGAGCACAAGCAGGGAGGAGTGGGAGAAGCAGGCTGCCTGCTGAGCAGGGAGCCCGATGCGGGCCTTGATCCCAGGACTCTGGGATCGTGACCTGAGCCAAAGGCAGACACCTAAGTGACTGAGCCACCCAGGTGCCCTGGGTATATGATTTTTAAGTGAGATTGCTGGGGTGTGAATGCAGGCGCCCAACTACAGCACCTGTGCTGTCTCCAGCAAGTCCTCACAGTTTCTCTCTCTTGAGATGACGTCAACCCCTCTCCCTGCTTCGGGCCCCCCAGCTCCGGGAAGATCTCTGTGCTTCTCTATGGCTGGGCTGGGGATACCCATAGACTGGTTTTGTGCTCAAATTCCTCCACTTAGTTCAGGCTACTTTAGGTCGCCCTTGTTCTCCCAGCCCCCATCAGCCCTCCATCCCAGGTCTAATAAAGAGTGGGCACAGCGAAGTCTCCCATGGCTGAGAGTTCATTATCTGGGCAAGGCCAGGCTGCAGGAGGGCCGGGGCTTTCTGGGAAGCAGGCTTGTAAATAATTAAAGCTTGGCCACAGCTCCCAGCTGGGGCTTATAGCTGGCATCTGGCCTTCAGAGCGCTGCCTGGCCTTAGGCCCCATTCTCACATTCCTGACCCCAGGCCCAGCTTCATCTTCTTTTTGGATCGAGGCATTGGACAGACAGTATTACTCCTCTCTGAACTGTGATTTCCTATCTGTCCAGGCAACTCCACCACTCAGAGTCTTCCTGAGCCTCCCACATACCCATGGGGTAAAAGCAACTCTGTGACCAGCTCCTGTGGCCACTCCCCTCCAGCCTCTTCCTATGAACCTGCAACACTGAACTGTAGCTTCTATCTCACTCTGGCCTTCCTACTGCTTCTCACTTCCGGGCCTTTGCACACGTCACCCCATCGACCTGGGACACTCTTTTTGTTCCCTCTGCTGACTACCATCTTATCCCCTTCTTAGAAGATTCAGTGCAGGTATCGCCGCTTCCAGGAAGCCCTCCCTGCTACCCTCTAGCCCAAGGCCAAGATACAGGAGTTGAGAGAGAGAAAGGACATAGGGAGCCATGTTGAAATCATAACTCATTGAGGCTCTCAGTCAGACACAGAAGACATTCTATCCCAGCTGTATCCTTTGGCTGATAGGTCCTTGGGGGGATAATAATCTCTCCCTTCCAAAGATACTGTGAGGATTAAAGGAGAGAATGTGCCTGATGAGCAGTAGGTGTTCAATGAATGGTAATGGGTGTGATCGTTCTCAGAGGGAGGAGCTTCACTGAGGCCTCGAGGTACCTGACTGTCGGGGGGCCTCTGCAGGCCACCCAAGAGCCCCCTGCTGCCCCTGACCCCATTTGCTTAGCCAGATGTCTGAAGGGCCCTGCAGTTGGTTGCCCACCCATGGTAGATATGGCCCCAAGGCCACTTAGAGGGACCTGAAAGTGACAGAGGGGTGCCCAGGGAGCGGCTGAGGGAAGAAATGAATCAAACAGGCCTGACTGGTCTCAGTGGATGAGTGGCCTGGGGCCCTGAGAGGGGCAGAGGATGGCTTCCCTCAGGCCCTGTGTTCATCCTGAGGCTGGTTTCTGTCTTCTCTGGCTCTTGTGGCTGTGCCTGGGAAGGGAAGGAAGCCATTTAGCCTCCAGGGCTCTGCCCAGCAGGCCCCAAGCTTCCCTCTCTTCTAGATCCAGGGCTGGCCCCCCGGGGCTGGCGCCTGTAGGCCTTGGGAATGTTTGCCATAGACTCTCCTGTGGGTCTTCCCACAGGCACTCCTGGGACAGAGTTCTGCCCCAAGAGCTCCTTGGCTTTCTCAGGCCTGTGGAGATGCAAGTGCAGTAGGCCTTAGGAGGGTTGGCCCTGTCCTCCCTAGGAGTCAGCAGGTAGCTGGCTTGACAGTTTTTCCCTCCTTGGGGAAATAGCAGCAGCAGGTGAAGCTGAGAGAAGCGCCCTGGGGGGAAGATAAGGAACAGGAGGGTGTATGGAGTTGGTTGTGTCCCCCTCAAGGGATGTAACCAAGCAGACTGCTCTCCTGGCTCCAGGGCTAACAGTCAGAGCCCTTGGCCCGCTCTGCCCCCAGGAAGGCAGACCTGGGGCCCTACAGATCTTGCTTATCCGATCACCCCATGTTTGAAGGCCTGGTGGAGATGCCACCTCCCTCTGATTGCCTTCCCTGACCCCTTGTTCCTGAGCTCCCACAACATGTCCTTGGGCTTCCCTCAGTCTTGGATTCTCCTCCGCATTGTCTGCTCCTCCAGCCCTGTGCCAGGAGGTTCTAAAAGAAGTGGTTCCCTGGAAGGAAGGAATTACTCGTAACAGATATTGGCTACTTAACCCATGCCTGGCACCACATTGCAAATTTGCTCTCATTAGCTTTGCTACTCACAGCCCTGGGAGAGCTGGTTTTTTATTATTCCCATTTTACAGATGATGAAACTGAGGCTCAGAGAGAAGTGACTTGGCAATGTCTGAGGCTTACATGGTGGAGCCAGGATTTGACTGAACTCTCTTTGCTCTGAAGCCTGGACTCTTCCTCACACTCTTCCTCTCTGAGTACTGGTCTACTCTGTTGGGGTCAGAGGACCCGGGGTTTAGAGGATGTAGAGAAAGTGGGGATGTGGTGACAATGTCCAGCAGTGCCTCCCCGGGCTGCAAGTGTCTGGCTTGGGAGGGACTCTCCTCTCTGGAGACCCCATGGAACCACCAGAATAAGGTGCCCCATGTGCAGCCTCCCATGGGTATGACCCTCCACAGTTTCCAAGGCCTCTCTTGGCCACTGCCTATGAGGTGGGGGATTACTGTTCTACGCATACAGATAGGGAAACTGAGGACTGGCAAATTGTTGCTGATACAGGTGAGTCACTCTAGGAGAGGAAGGATGCTTCCTCTAGGAAAGTTCGAGAGCCCAAGCCATCAGAACCATCCCCTGAGGCCACCAGGCTGTGGTTTTCATTTCTCTGAACCTCCCATGCATGCCCCTGATTCTAGATCTCTGCACTTACTGATTACTACTACCCAGCCTTCAAAACCTAGCTCATTGCCACCTCCATGGAGCCTTCCCCAGCTTTCTTAACCTCTGCTGGGTCTGGATGCCCATGGCTTTGTGCATCCGTGTCATAGGAGCTCCAGGTTGTTTGGAGCACCTGAGTGATTTGCAGTGAACCACAAGGCCTGGCACAGAGGAGGCATTTGGGGGATGGCACATGAATGAATAAACATGACTGAGGAAATGTCACCCACTTTAAGAGGGTGAGAAGCTGATACTGGTCAGATTGGGGGTCCTTAAGGCCTAAGAAGGGATCTGTGTATCTTGTAGGGACCTTAGTCAGACTCTGTCTTGTGAGTTGGGTCCCTTGGAGACCGGAGAGCACAGGTGGTTTCTTGGCAGTTATGCAGGGCCCAGGCTGCCTTATGGCACCAGCACAGGGGCTCCTCAGTGCTCACCCTGCAAGCCTGGGAGATTTCCAGATCAGCCTTCAGAAGCTGCAACTGAGGCGCTGGTATCTAGAAATCGGCCCTAGATGTCATCAGGGACATGTTCTCAGAATCAGAGTGTCCTTAGTTCCTGCACTGGACTGAGTCGGGACAGCATGCTCCCCACTCCCGCCGGCCACCCCTGTCCTCTCTCTTCCCTTGCTGGATCAGGGAACAAGGTGTTCTCAGGATAAAGGCTAGGCACAGGCTCCTGCACAGGAAGAGGCTTTGGGCTCCCATGCTGGACTCTGTCTGGCTTCCCCTGGATTGCGGGAACTCCTCTAAAATCCGGATGTTAACTGTAACAGGTGTAATGAGTATGCTTGCCACTGAGGACTTTGTGAGGCAGGACCTCCTCATCGCTGCCCTTCACAAAGACCTCTTGGTGGGGTCGCTTGCTCCAGGTGACCTGGCAGGTCAGTGGCAGGACTGGGCCACGCCTGTCTGGCCACAGTCTATCACAAGTGAAAGGAAGTGATAGGTGCTCACACATCCAGTCACAACAACGAGAGTGGCCTGAGGACCTTGCTTCCTTTCCAGGCACCCCAGGCATCCCTCTTGCCAGCCCCTGGGTGCCCTCAAGCATGAGGTGGGGCCCTGAGCCATAGTTTTAACCCCCAGCCATGTTGCCTGGGACCTCCCACAAGACCCCAGGAATCACCATGTAGCTTGAGTGGTTCAGGAAGGGGGCCCCCCTGTGAGCTCCCCATCTGCTGTGCCTGGTCTGTCCTCTGTGTCCCTGGCAGGGCCCAACCCAGATGCCCACAAGCTGGCTGCTTTTAGGCTGCAGAACTCATCCTACCATCAGGCCCCACGGAATGCCCTCTGGTGACTAGAAGACTCACGGAGAGAGGAAGGGCCATGAGGCTCCCGGTTCCCATGATCCCTCATGCCCTCCACACACCAGCCCCTTGGAATATGGCAGGACAGATGGCCCAAAGCCTCTCTGGAAGACTACCAGTCTGTGTCCATGGGAGCGGTCATGTGGCCAAGATCCCCTGGTCACTGGCCCTGTGGTACTACAAGAAACTTTATCCCAGCCTCTGTGGAGATGATTTCAGCATCTGCCCTCTCGCCCTGTGAGAACCACACAGTATGGCCTTTTTCATTTTGTGCCTCATGGCTATCCTCAGAAGAAGATGGTACAGGAGTTAATTATCATCCCCATTATCCTGATGAGGAAACTGAGGCTTAGGGAAGACCTGGGGCTCCCCCCCACCGGGCCACACAGCTAGCTGCTGGCAGTGCCGAAGCTAAAACCCACTTCAACTGATTTTATTTTTCCAATGGAAATAGCTTTGATTATGGGGGCCCTTGGGTGCCTCAGTCAGTTAAGTGCCTACCTTCAGCTCAGGTCATGACCTCGGGGTCCTGAGATGGAGCCCCCCCAGTGTTGGGCTCCCTGTTCAACAGGGAGTCTGCTTCTTTTTCAGCCTCTGCCCCTCCCCCACTGCCTGTATGTACTCTCTCTCTCAAATAAATGAATAAAATCTTTTAAAAAAACAAAGAAAGAACTTCAATTATGTAAAGGTAATTTCATACTTAGAATTTTAAGAAAACCACCAGCAATACAGAAAAGCAAAAAGAGGACGGTAAGAGCCCCTCTCAGCTCTGCCTTCGTGGAAGCGGCATCTCCTGCTAGAGGTGTTTCCCAGTATGGGAGCTGGCATGCATGGACACATGTATTTTTTCCTTTTAACAAAAATGAGGCTGTGTTAATGTCCGTTGTTTTCACCCCACACCAAACATGGCTTTTCTTGTCAATTACAGTAGAATCCCGTCATCGTTTTCAAGGGCTAGGGAGTCACCCATTGCCAGAATTTTCTATAACTTAATGACACAGTCTCCTATGGATTGCCATGTGTTTAGTTGCTTCTGTTTTTTCTCCTAATCTGCAGTGTTGGTGTATGGAACCTCCACTATATACCTTTGTGCATTCATTCTTAGGATGAATTCCTAGGAAAGATACTGCTGAATGTGTCCATTTTCACCCTTGCCATATTGCTCTCTCTGGGTGACGCTTTCCCACCTCACCACCACACCCCTAACTCCCCAAGGTCCTTCCCAGCCAGGCTGGCAGCCCGCAGGACCTCCCTCTTCCTTGAGCATAGGGTCCCCTCATCTTGGCCTCATGGGGCAGACAAAGTAGAAAGATCTAGGCCACAGAAAGCATAGCAAGGAGAAAGGACAACTGTGTTCTGGCCCCAAGGACTCCCCACCCCCAACAAGGAAAACAAAAGGGAACAAAACTGGTCTTCATTCTTCTCCAGATATTTGTAGAATCCATCCCCCTAGCATTGTAACAGTTGTTCCGTTTCTGCCTGTCACATGCTGAGTGACCCTGCACAAGTGTCTCTCCCTCTCTGAACTTTAGTTCCCCTTTTCCCATCAGTCCTTGCTCCACCTGCACTGCAGCCAGCCCTCTGAGCAGACTCCTTCTCCCTGGAGTTGGCTCAGGGCCCCGTCCTGGCCTGGGGGTGGGGAACCTACAGCCCTCAAGCTCCTCACTTCCTGGTAAGGGTTAGCGGGAGCACAACTGGCTCCATGGGTGGATTCTGAGCAGGCAGATGGAAGTTAGCTGGACTTTTAGGGTCTACTTCCAGAACTCAGCCCTGAGGCCCAGGTTCCTTGGGCCACTTTCCTTTCTGCTTCTTCCTGCACCCATGATCGGGTCGGATGCACTGGAGTAATGGAGAGTAACAGGCTCACCAGCCCCGTGACTAGCTGGGGTTCCTGGTTTGGGTCTTCTGAGCTTCAGGTCCTTGGTCTTTGAAACAGGGATAATAAGCCCACCTTTCAGACCTGTGCAGGCTGATGTTCAGCCCAGAACCTGGCCCTGACAATGAGCATCCCTGTTCCCCTTCCCTGGGATCCCTGCACAGGGAGCAGCCCCACCGAAGGCACTGTCAGCAGCTTCCCTCCTTCTCCACCAAGGACACAAGAGGGGCAGCTGCTCAAATGGCAGCAAGGAGATGTAGGTCAACTGGCCGGTGGGGAGTTGCTGTAGGTCAACTGGCCGGTGGGGAGAACTGAACTGCCTGGGACGATAGCAGCTCTGTGGATCGGGAGAGTATGTATGAACCCTCTCACTCTGCTCCTGTCTGCCTCAGGGGCCCCAGGGTGACAGCTTTCTGGGTGGCCTGGGGGTGCTGGCCATGCAGACGAGGCCACGGAGACTGGTTTACTGCGGGCCTGGCAGTTCGTTATCCAGACAGGGTCTTACTCCGCCAGCAAGTCTAGGTTAACATCAGAGAGTTGGCGATAGATGAGAGGCAGAAAGGCCCGGTCAGGGCCAGGTTAAGCTGCTCAAGTGAATAGCTGGAGACCAAGGGTGGGCTTTCCTGGCGGCCTGATGCCAGGTACATTCAGGCCAGCGCTGGTCCCTCCCTCTTCTACTTCCTGGACCGCAGGCTGCCCTCTGTGGCCCCCATCACCCTCAGAGGCCTCCCTTAGCCTTGTGCACCAGCATGTGTGTGTGTGTGTGTGTGTGTGTGTGTGTGTAGGTAGGGTGTGTGTGCTCCAGGACCGGGTGTGTCTCAGGAGGCAGGTGACTATTCCGGACGCACTAAAAGCTGCAGGGTCAAGGTGACGTTCTTCCTCCCACGCCCGCCAGGGCAGCCCAGCGGAGTCAAAGCCAAAGCCCCCCGCTGGGTGTTTGTGGCAGGGAATTCTTTGTAGCTGGAGAGGCGCCAGCAGCCTCTGTTCCCAGCCTGCCCCCTGCCATGCCACAGCAGCCTCCCCCACTAAGCCCCAGCCTGCAGCCCTCTGTCTGGTCCCCACCTGCCCCCATCCAGAGAGTTGCGGTGGATATAAACCCGTGACCCAGACGATGGGCCCACCTCTGCCTCACCCCAGCTCCCATCTCCCCAAGTGACAGTGGAGACACAAGACACAAGACATGTCCCTGCCCTTCTTGGGGTCTCTGCTCATTGGGAGTAGGGCACTCCTCTTGGACCCACTTCTCTCCCTTAAGAACCAGTGTGTTCACAGGAGCTGGAGTCTGCTATGGCCAGGCCCAAGGTGTTGGGGGACAAGGGGATGGGTACAAGGAACTGCCCCTGTTCCCTGAGGCCAAGAGTTCAAGAGCAGGGCCTGTGAAATCCAGCCTCTCCCACAGGGCATGTAGCCTAAACCATGTACACAAAGCCTGAGCTGACTGGCTATCAGCAAACCCTACATCCCCTTGGGGGTTTCTGCCTGTTTATTTTCTTGCTGAGTCTGACTGCACTGATTCTTTAATACCCGTGAGCTAGCTGGAACCGACTGTTTCTATGGCATGGCTGATGGTCTCCTGTCCCCATCCCTGCCTGCTTCTCAAGGGTGCAGAGTGTGTACCCCACTCTCCAGAGTCCCCCCAGACCTGGCTTTCGTTTGTAGTTCTTCCACATCCTAGTTGGGGGCCCTTAAACCTGTCCCTCCAAACTGAACCTCACATTTCCGTACAGTGAGTGCTAAGTAATTCCTGGCCTTTGTGTCGTGCTTGAAACCTTGTGGGTCCCACAGCGCCAGGAGCTGGGCTGCACCAGGGGACAGAGGTCTGCCAGCTGGTGTGGTTGCTGCTCCCGTGTTTTGCCACTTCCTCTCCCAGCCCCTTGCACTCCCCCTCCCTGGCCTTTGGCCTCACCCACACTTGCAGGTTCTCTGTTGAGAGCAGAGGGCTCTGCTGGTTAACTGAACCCCATTGAGAGCCAGTCCCTCCAGGCTCTCATGCAACCACACCAGGAACCAGGTAGCCTCTCCTTGTCACCGACTCGCTGAGTGATGGGGGGACGTCTCTGCCCTCCCCTGCGCCTCAGTCTCCCCATCTATACTGGGAGGGAGTTAGGGTTGGATCTGGAGTTTGAATCCCTTTGGGCAGCTTTTAAAATTCAGATTCCCTGTCTCGGTCCAAAGCTTTGCTGTCTGTGCAGATGGGGGGGAGCACCAGATGTGAAGACCCCTCAGGCCCTCCTACCTCTGACCGCCCCTGCGTGTGTTGTGTCATCCGTGCGAGGCTTCACTGTGACACGGATGACAGCAGAGCCTTAAGCCAGGCAGTTTGAGGGCAAGTTCATACTTCATGTCTTCCTAGCTGGGGGACCTCAGGCAAGTTACTTCACCTCTCTGATCCCTTGTCTCATCCGTCAAATGAAGGCATCAATACCAAACGGACAAGGTGGTTGGAGGACCATGTGAGTTAATTTAGGAAGAGCAGTGCCAGGCCATGGTCAGTGCTCAATTTGCTTGGTTGGTGTTGACCTCCTTCTCTGAGCCTCCATCTCCCATTGGTCCTTTAGGATCCCCTCCTGGGCTGGGCTGCTGCACTGCCTTGTGGAATGGGAGGAGTCAGGGAGCCCCCAAAAAGGCTCCTTTGTCCCTGCTTCTTCCCTGTGGCCCCAGGCCAGAACTTACTGTCCTAGTTTAATTAGGAAGAGCTCTTCCAGGGACTTCATTAGGAAATGAGTCCAGAGCCTCGGGGACCTCTGGGGAGGGGTGGGGCGCAGGAGGAGGCTGCATTGTGTCTGACCCTGCCCAGCCCTTGGCCCTATGCTCCAGATGTGCCCAGGGAGATACGAGTGCTGGGTCTGTTGGGGTGGGCGGGGTGGGGGGTGGGCACAGATCCATGATGTGGAGGGCAGGCCGCCAGGGCCTCCATCCTCTGTCCCCCGCCCAGCTCCAGCCTCGCCCTCCCCGCCAACTCCACATGGGGGTGGAAAAGGTTGAAAGAGGAAGTTTCCCTGGTTCTGCTCTGGCCACTTCTGGTGCCCGTTGTCCCCAGCCTCGCACAGAGCAGGCCTTGTTAGTATGTGTTCAGTGAATGAATGAGTGAGCTCTGGCTCCTGGGGCTGGAGCTACAGCCTCATTTGGTCAAAGGAGCCTTCCCACCCCATCCCAGTACAGGAATTTCCTCAGCAGCCTTGCAAGTTGGAGTGGGTGATGTCCAACTTCTGCTTAAACACCTCCAGGGACAGGGATCTCACAACTGACCAGAGAGCTTTTTCTGTTTCTGGATAGCTCTTTCTGTTAGGAAATGTGTCTTCCTTTACAGGAAGACCAGGCCTGCGTCTTGTGACCTGCTCTGTTTCTGGGGCCTCTGCTCAGAGAGATTGCCTTCCCCTTTCACCCCCAAGCCTGCTCAGCATCCTTTCCCAGCTATGACACTGACATCCTAGGAGGCCTCGGAGGAGGCCCGGTCCCCTCTCGGGCCGCTGCTTCTCCGGGCCTGGCAGGCTGCATGCTCTCAGTCTCTATATGCCACCTCCTGTCACTGTGACCTGCTTCCCAGGGAAGTAAAGAGCGAAGACAGATGTGCCATGCCTAGAGGTCAAGTGACAGCTCCACAGACCCCTCGGTCTTCTAGTTAGCAGGGCAGCAGTTCCCAGACCCCACAATGACCTGCAGCCCAGCACACAGGCCCTCGGGGCTGTGGATGGGCCTCTTCTGCCCTTGAGACCAAGTTCTCAGCGTAGCACAGGCACCTCTCCGGCCTCAGTTAGGAACCTGAGAATTGTCGCTGCCCCTGCCTCCCTCACTTGTAGAGGGTGCTAGCTCCTTACTTTCCTCCGCTGCCACCGGCCAGTCCAAGCCCTTCCCCATCCCACTGTGGCCACTAGAGGGGTGCCAGCCTCATCTCTGCCCTTCCCCTCCAGACCGTTCTCTGCAGCCAAAGGCTGTCAAGCATGCAGACCTTTGTCCTGTCCCCGCTCAGCATCCCACAGGGACATCCACCACGCAGAGGATGGAATCTGTTTGACTGACATTCAGGGCCTTCGAGACCTAACCTGCACCTACACCTCTCCGGCCCCAGACCTCATCTCTACTCGCCTCCCGAACGCCATGACTGTATTCTCTAGCAGGAACCAAAACAAGGAGGAGTTTCCCAGGGGCATCGTACTCTCACATGTGGTTCCTCTCCCTGGAAGGTTCTTCCTCTGCTTGTCCAATGACTCTTTATGTCAGGAGTCACCATTTCCAGAGTGTCCATCCCTGTGTTTCTCTCTGCCCTGGGCTGGTCCACTGAAGCGTCTGGTTCATACCAGACAACAGGCCTCAGGGCTTGGGGCCCGGGCCTGAGGAGGGGAGACGGGGAGGCAGCAGGCGTGGGGCTCTGTCTGGCCTGCACGTGCCGAGAGCCCCTCCCACCCTGTTTCCACTCCTCACGCGGCACGTGCCAGGCCGGGGTGTTTCTTTGAGTCCCGGGGAAGTGCCTGGTGTGCGGCCTTTGAGAATGAGCTCCAGCGTTCCCTGAAGGCCTGTTCTGTGCCCGTGCCCTGCCGGGACCTGGGGGAATCTACAGATGGAAAGCAGGCCCTGTCTTCTGAATGTTGGCCACCTAACTCAATGTGTGACCTTGAGTAATCGGCTCCCCGCCTCGGAACCTTGGCTGTGAAAGGGGTGGTGGGCCCGAGGCACTTCCTCCTACCCTTGGGCCTAGCTGTGCTCTGTCTGGGGTCAGACGGGCCCTGCAGGGCCCCGAAACTGCAGCGAGACCAGAACTTCCTTTCCATCTGGTCTCTGGGGCTGTGGGCCAGGCCACAGAGGGCAAGAGTGAGCATAGGGTTTACTGTCTTTTCGGGAGAATGCCCACGCCTGCATTTGCCCAGCAGTTTGGTGTTGCCAAGGGCTGACTCCTACCCACCGTGACTAACTGGTCCTGGAGTGCTCACTACTGTCCTGGTTTTCCAGCTGAAAGTCCCAGCCTCCCTTCATCCTGCAGTCTCCCTCCACGTCTGCAGTGGGACCACGCCCAGACCTGTGGGTTCTGCTGCCCCACTTGGGCACAGCTCACTTGAGAATAAGGAAAAAGCTGATCCTTCTCCACATTTTGGGAGAATTCAGGAGACACAGAGACCCCTTGGAAGGTGTGGAGGAGCTAGGAACAGCCCGCTCGGGGTGCCGAGATGGACTAGGCCTGGGCTCCTGGCCATCGCTCTGATCCTCCCTCTAACTCAGCTTTGCAACTGCCCTCTCTGGGCCTCAGTCTCCATAGCTCTTCCCAGTTCCCCTTCCAGCAGGTGAGGATCCTTGCCTTGATGACCCCGTCTTGCCTTTCTGTTGCCGTTCATATCCTTCCAGGCATTTTTCTGTTTGTCTACATCCCATTTGGCCTTGCTACTCCAAGAGGAGTGGCCCCACGTTAAATAGAAACAAGGTGAGACCACAAGGCCCTACAGTTTACAGGGCCCATCCCGTGTGGGGATTGCCTCGGGACTCCTGGCATCCCCCAGAAGGTGGACCCGGCAGGATTTACTACACAGAGGGAGACACGGAGCCCAGAGGCCCACCCACAGGATGGAGGGATAAAAGCAAGTGGTTGGCTGAGACGGGACCATGGTGTGGGGGGGGGACAAATAAGTGGGGGTCACCAGCTGGATGGCCTTCTTCCCTCTCCATTCCCACTTCGTCAGTGTCTTCATCAGTAGGAAAAGATGGAGACAGATGGAAGGGAAAGGAAGACACAGGGAGGAGGGGGGAAACGAAAGGACCGCCGTGGGGTAGGGGGGTAGGGGGAGAGCGCTGGGGAGGCAGGGAAGGGGGAGGGGTCCAAATAGAGCTGCTACTTCCTCTTGTGGTTCTCACAGTCTGTCTGCACCAATTCCTGACAGATGGAGGGAAGGGGAGAGCTGGTGCCAAGAGGCTGTCACCGCAGGCGGGCAGAGCTGGGGGGAGGGTGCTTTGTGGCCAGGGTTTGCAGGGGGGGGGGGCAGCAGCTGGTGGTCTGGCTGCTGGGCTTCCTTGGAGCCAGCTCCCCAGGAACTGCGGTGCTAGAGGGGTGTGAATGCTGCTAGGCAGGAAAATGGACAAGGGGTGAAGCCATCACCTGCCTGGGAATGGCTGTGCCCTTGCCCCTGCCCAAGTATAGATGGCCCAAGTATAGAGTAGAAGTCCTTCCTTTTCCATACCCTGTGTCAGCAGGGCCCTCCCTCAAAGGATGCCTCTTACTGGGCCCTCACTGGCTGTTGGACTGGGCAGGTGCTGTGGGCCAGGAGGGAGGGTGGCTAGGGCTGAGCTGTGATCATGGTGAATCAGGACCCAGAATTCCTTGGGATCATGGCCATGGGGGGCTCAGAGCAGGTGGGGCCCAGCCTCATATCTGCAGGGCCAGAACTCACCCCCTCTTTGGGCTGCCCAGAGGTTTTGCAAGGTTTCTTGATTTTTCTCTAGGCTTTGACTGGGGAAGGGAGGTTGCCTCTAGAGTGGGTTTGGGACCTCTGGCATCCCTTTCTAGGGTGTGGGTTTCCCCAGGCGGGGTTAGGTCCCACGCTGTCTGTTCTAGCACACCACCCGCTCCCCCACCCCGGTCCCATGCAGGGCCCAGCACAGAGGAAGGGGTCCAGGGAGTGCCTGTTGAATGAATGTATGGGGGTGAAGGAGACCTCACTTCCTTATATGGCAGCTTTTCCCACTTGAACAGAGTTCTTTCAGACTCTATTCTGAGAGGCCTCATGGGTCCTAGGCCTATTACTGGGGCCACAGAGCCCCTTGCTGATCCTGCTGCCTTAGAGCAGTCTTAGACCAGAAACACCCCAAGCCCACCCCTCTCCTCCATGGCATCTGACGGGTCTGGGTCTCCACTGGACTCATCTCTGGGTCATCAGTAATCAGAGCTGATGTCCAAGTCAGGAGGTGAGGGTTTGGCCCAGTGGGCCAGGAAGGCCTCCTGGAGCAGGGGGCTGTGGCAGACCCCTGTCCCAGCTTCTGCCCCTCCTTTCCTCCCCACACTATTCTCAGGCAGATCCTTGACACACTACTTCAACTGGGCAATCCTTCAGGAGAGACCCAGGGACCTGAGGCCCAGAGCCCATCCTCAGCTAGAGACCAGGCTCACCATGAGCCCAAGGATGTATCTTACCATGGGCCGTCCTGGTCAGTGCCCTGAGACATGTGTGGTGATGGCTAGGGCCCGAGCTGGCAGGTAGGTGGGTGGGAGCTGGGCCTCCTGCTGCTCCCTAAAGTTGTTCCTGGTCAGAATTATCCTCCCTGTTAATATTAAAAATGGCAGTCATTAATGATAAATTATGGTGTGTGTCTCCTGTGCCAGACCTCAGTTGGGTGCTCTGGGGGAAAGCCAAGAGGAGATGGTGGTGTCTATCCTGAGAGCAGGACATGCACCTTCTCTCTTCCCCAGAGCACGTCACAGGCTGGGCACTTGGCGGAGGGAGAGGGGCAACTTAATAAGTCTTAGTGGTTGAGAAACACGTTCCTGGGCCCCTCTGGTGGGACACACTTCTCCCCTTTCTCTGTCATTCACAGACTGATTCCACAAACATTACTGCCAGGCCCTGTGCCCACCCCAGCATGTCCCTACTTCCCGAACTTTCCCTCTCCTCAGCACTCTGATCCCCACGGGCTCCCCAGTGAGTATAGTGGGAGCTGTGGTTCCCTTTACCCCCCACCCCAGACTCTCGGCATGACCTGGGGCAAATCACTGCCTCTCTTAATACTTCGAGTCCTTCATCTGTACAATGGGGCAATAGCAGTCTTGTCCTCAAAGGACTATGGGAGCATTAGAAGAGGTGACGGCCACAGGGCCCAGTAGTCAGTTGCTCAGGAGGGAAGGGCAGAAATGAAGATCCCAGAATACCTCTGTTCTCTACGTGTGACCCATGAATCCCCTGACACCCTTGTCCCTCTACTAACAGGGATGGCAAGGTGCTAAGGGGTGGGGTGACTCAGCTTGTGAGTGGCAGGCTCGAGCCCTGGCTGCTCAGGCTCTGAGGTCTGTGTGTTTGCCACTGCACCAGGCAGGGACGAAGGACTTAGCCCAAAATCTCCTTTGGAATTGGAATTGCAAAGGCTTCGGGCTTCCCATGCTGATCTCCTGCAAGCCTCCAGCTCCCAGATCCCAAATCCGTCCTAATCCTAGGAAAGAGGTAGTCTCCCACCCCCAGCACGTCCATCAGCAGCTCCCAGAGCCCTCTCTGGGCCTGTCACCTCCCACAGGAGCCCGGAAGCGGCAGGCAAGGGCCTGGGCTGCGGGGATGAGGGATTTCCGTGTAGGGTTGAGATCTGTCACAACATTAATGTTAATTAAGCTTCGTTAATTCAGTCCTCTGCTTACGCAGAGCTCCTGACAGCAAATTACTCATAAGTGAGGCAGTAAATTTATTGCTTCATTTTCCCAAACACCCAGCAGCAAAGCACGTGCCCCTGGGAAAGTCAGAGGAGAGCCCGGGGATGAGTCCTCTACGATTCCCGCCAACCTGACCCACCTGGGCCCTGTGGCCCAGAGAACAGCCAGGGCTCAAGGGGAGACCCTGGAGAGGACAGACACTGAGCCCATCTGAGCAGGCTGCTGAGAGATGTGGTAAGCTCCCCCTCCCTGGAGGCATGTAAGCAGGAGGGCCCGGAGCACTGCCAATCCCTTCGGACCTGCCCATCATCTTTCCACCTCATCCATCTTACACCGCAGACTGCAGTGGCTCTGTGCTTTGTGTCATCCCATGATGTCCTGAAGTCACACAGTAGGGCCCCTAAAGACTGAGTGTGGATCTGGACATGAGCCCCAGAACTGCAGGGTGGTTTGACAGCCTCCGCAGGGACTGTGCTCCCGGTCTACTGAGGCTGGACAGCCCTGCCGGGGATGCCATGAAGGGATCTGTCTCTGTCCTGGATCATGGGGCGTTCTTGGAACCAGGACCAGGCCTGCATCTAGGCAGATGGCCCTTGAGCCCAGCCCCCTTGCCAGGCTAGGCATCAGCCCTCCAGATAAGGGTAGAGCATCTCTTGAGTTCAGTGCGAGCCCTTCCCACTCTCTGGTCTCACAGTCCCTCCCCCTAGGACCTGCTTCCCTCCTTGGCTTTGAGCTTTGCCATGCCTGAGACATTTGGAACAAATCCAGGCTCTGGGTACCTAGACTTTTTTTTAATTAATTAGAGCATTAAATGGTAGCCCTCTGGGAGAATCCCACCATCTGGCTGTCACAAGAGAAGCAGAAAAATCTATGCATATTTGTCTGTAGTGTGCAAATGTTCTACGAAGCCACCTGTGTGTGTGTGGCTGTGTCGTCCGGGTGCTGTGGCATGGGCACAGTGTGGCATGCGTGTGAGTGTATTTGGCATCTGGCGCACATCTGAGTGTGTAGGTGGACAGTGTGTGTCCTTCTGTGTGCACGTGTGCTCCTGTGCAAGGACACATTCTGGGTGCATGACCCCGAGGGTCTGCACGCCTGTCTCACACTTCTGGGCCTCACTGCTAGGGGCAGCGAGTCAAGCTGGGCTGTGTGCCGAGAGGGGCAACCTCTTGACCCCTCCTGGCTGGGATGCTGATCACAGATGGGGGGTGGGGGAGATGCGTTCACGGGTGGGCTAAGGGGAGCTCTGGCAAGTATATACACGGCCTGCAGGGGGCAGGCAGTGTGGGATTCATATCCACCCCCCCCCCCACCCACCCCGCCTTTTGATAGATGGGGAAACCCAGGCCTGTGCAAGCACAGAGCCAAAGTGTGGAGGGGCCTGGACTGAAGCTGAGGCTCTGGGACTCCCTGTGCTGTATTCTTTCCACTCCACTGGTCAGCGTTTTCTTGCCTGTGGCATCTGTAATGCTGTCAGATTTTCATAGTGGTTTGGAGATGTTCTTGAGAGAGAACTGGCCCCATTTCTCAGGGCTGCTTGGGTGGGAGCAGGGTGGGGCCAGGGGCAAGGTCAGGACTTGCACTGTAGCCCCTGCATCCTTCCCATTTTGTGGAGGAGGTGGCCAGGCTGCTGGACTGGCAGAACACTGGGCAGATAGAAAGCTGTTTAACCCAGGCCTCGCCTGTCCCTCTCTGAGCCTCGTAGGATGGTTGTAAGAACTGAATGAGGAGGTGTGGGTGAAGAGCTTTGTAAACTCCAAGGTGCTCTGGAGAGATGAGGGTCTGGACCAGAAGTGGCTATCACACTGCAATCAGGGTCACATGTCCCCAGGGCCCCCTGAGGAGAAGGCTGGGAGGCAGCATCCTAGATGGAGGCCAGTGCCCTCCCTAGCTTTACAGATTGTGAGCCTTTCCAGAACCATCCGCCTGGGTTCTAGCACTGTCCTCCAGCTCTGGCCTCCCACTGTGGCTCATACAATGAAGTAGAGCGAGAACAGGGCTCGAAGAACAACAGATGGTGGCATGATGGCCCAGAGATGGTGAGTGCCTTGTTCAAGGCTGCATGACCCTTCAGCTGGGACCAGAACCCAGACCTCCCGACCCACAGCTCTTTGTCTTTAGAAAGGGCAAAAAGGGACCTGGAGGAGTTTTTTGTGGCGGGGGAAGGATCTGAGAGCGCCAACTCACAGGAGAGAACTTGTTATCCCCTGAAGCCCCGGGTCATTATGCATGAATGAAGGACTTTCAAAACAATGGTTTACCGACTATTGTTTTGACTGTGTATACAGAATGCCCTATGGTGCATATGGTTGTTCCTCGACCTGTAAATTCTATATAAATAGAAAAGACCCAGCCTTGAGACTGCTTGTGCTCATTTGCTCGTTCATCCCACACACATTTCCCACGTGTCCCCTTGGTGCCCGCCAAGTAGGCCTGTCCCATCCCCAGTGAGCTGCGAGTCTGATGGGGAAAGATAGTCAAATGACAATACATCATAGTGAATCTGTGACCAAAAGAAGCCTTGGATCCTATGTGGGGATGTGGAAGACTTCACAGGAGAGTGGGGGAACTTGCAAAGAATGAGGAAGATATGCCTGCATGACCCCCTGGCCTCCCAGCTTCCCTTGGGCTTGACCTTGGACAAGCTCATCATTCACCCAGAAATGGGCAACAGAGCACTTTCCAGCTGCCCTCCGCTATGCAGCTCTCCAAGGCCTAGCCTTTCTACTTATACATGGAAAAACCCAAGTAAGGAGGAACCAGGAGACCTAGGTTGACAAGAGGCCAGGCCTCCTGAGGCCCCCTTAAGAACTGTAACAAGAACTCCTTGAGGGCCTACTGTGTACAAATCCTGGGAGTGGGGGAGCAGCTGAGAAAAGCTAGAAGTTCCATCTAACATTTTCTAATATTCCTATTTTCTGAAATACTAGAATATTCTGAGTATCTTTTAAGTGCCAGGCCCTATGTCAATTAATAGACATAGCTCACCAACTACCCTGCAAGTCAGGATTCAACATTGCAATTTTAGATTAGGAAAACGCAGGCTCTGAGAGGTCAAGTAAGCTGCCAGTGGTCACACAGCTACTCAGGGGGAGAAAGCTAGGATTTGAGCCGCCATTCCTTAACCTGTTCCTGGTGGGAGGAGGTGCGTAGTGGGCAGCAGACTAGTGTCTGCCAAACCCCTGTACTTGGAAAAACTGTCTACTTGAAGAAAAGACAGAAGTGGGTGGAAATCCTGGGGCCGTGGGCATGCTCAGGGAGCAGGGTCTTCCAGAAGTGTCTTCCCCTACACACAGGCTGTGTTGGGACCTATCTTGTTGGGGGTTCCCATCCTGGCTCAGAACTTCAGGGTAAGGGGTTTTGAGAAGAGGCAGAGGCGGCCAAGGTCTGGGCCAGTGTGCCACTGGGATCTGAGGATCTACTGGGCACCTGCCCCACTCCCTCTCTCTACTTGCCTCCCATGGCCCTGTCTGTCTTCTTCTGCCCAGATCTGGCCTAGAGAACTTACGGCTCTCCTGTGGGGCCCCTGGCCAGAGACACTGAGCTGTGGCCCATGGCCATTAACTCTGCCCACGCTGCATCCCCCATGGCCGGCCTCAGAATAGGTGGGTGGTCTCGGCCAGAGCTCTGAGCCCCTGCTCTGCAGGACTGGCACCCTGAGACACGGCCAACTCCGAAGGTCTTAACCAAACTGCAGGGCTTGCCAGTAGCTAGCAGGACACCTGTATGCCATAGGCCCCCTGCTTGATTCTTTTGGCTTCCAGCAGCAGAGATCTAAGAGTTTCCAGTTAGAAAGGGGGATCATCAGACTCTGCCTTGGTCCCTTCCAGAACAGGGTATGTCTAAGGGTATGTGCTGGACATGGGGAGGCCCTGGGGTCCCTTGCACCAAACTCTCCCCAAAGGGTGCCTGGGGATCCCCTCTGCCCTGAGCTCTTTGCCAAGCGGTCCAGTGGCAACGCGTGGGCCTGCCTTTCCTCCCCGACTCTGGCCCAGCCGTCTCCCGGGAAACGGGGAATTTTCCTTCATTCCCATCATTAGGGTGCCAGGGCAAACAAACAGCCTAATCCAGATGAGCCCTGAGCCACAATCACATTCTCTTTTGGGGTTTTCTCTTTATTTCTAGCAATTTTGAGAAGACTGAAGTAATTGGTATTCCGTACAGGTTAATAGATTTGCTGCCTTCTCAGTATTATGCCTTAATTTCCTTTATCGCGTAGCAAGTTGGAATTAATCGCCCCTCTCCTTCCTCTTTTCCCACCGAAACCTATTACCAGCCTGTCTGGTGGTTAAAGTCATTTTGTGGCAGCTCTTGGCTCCTTTCCACTGCCCTAGGAATCTTTCCGACCAGAGCCAAAAAACAAGGAGGGGTGAAAAACCCATTTGTACAAAGTGGGGATCCCCTGTTGAGAACTTATTTCCCTCTCTGTTCAAGAGGAAGGAACGCGTCCAGCCTCCAGCCGGCACAGCTGACTGAGTCCCCTGTCGCTGAGAGCATTCAAGAGGGCAGAATAGCCATATGTCAGCGCTGGGAACAGAGGATTCCTGTACGGACTGGGGGAAGGGGCAGGCCTTTGCCACTCCTGGCACCTGGATTAGAACCTTCTAGGGTTCTGTTCTCTGTCTGGGAGTTTAAGATTCTCTCTGTGATTTCAAAGTGGGACAGATTCTGTGCATCCGTAGTCCTGAAATGGGGCCGTTTGGGTTTAAGTACTTTTAGATTGTGTGTGTTGAGATTCTAAGGTCCTCTTCTGGAATTAAAGATTCTGTTCAGTGATTCTAAGTCTATTTCATGACTCTTATGAGCCTCGGAAGCTGCAGTTTTGCTCCATGACTGCGTCTTGGGAAGGAGTGTAATTGCTTTCCTGAGGTTGCCTTGGGAGTGTGATCGCCAGGTAGCCTAAGCCCGCTCTCGTCTCATTTTCCCCCGTTACAAATGTAAGTGTTAGACCACATGGCCTCGAGGGTATGACTTCCAGGTATGTTCTGCCTGTAGTCCTAGTTGGTTCCTGGTGAGCCTAACCACCACCACCACCTCCCCAACCCCCCATTGCTCCCAGCACTTCAGGTGACCCAGAATGTTCTCCCTTCTGAACCAAGCTTCTTGTCTACTTGCCCCTAGCCCTCTCCCCTTCCAGCAGGAAGGCAACCCAAGCTCTCCTCCAGAATCCCAGCAGGAAAGTCCACAGAGGAGATGATGAGACACAAGACCATCATTGACCAGAGCTCCGTGGCCTTTGTGGGCTGTAGGCGTCACCATATAATTTCCACATCTACAGTGTCCCATGATGTGTGCCCCCCCCCCCAAGGGGTGTAACTCCCCTTACCCCCATTTCATAGGTGAGGAAATGGAGGCTCAGAGGTTAAGTAACTCACCCATAGTCATACTGGGGGTTCCGGGGTGCTGGGTGGCCTGCTGTTGGTGCAGCGCAGGCTCCCCGCCAGCTGAAGCCGAATGGGATGTCAGCAGCCCGCGGTGGGCAGTGTGATGATGGAGCTTGGAGACCCAGGGGCCATCTCCCCCAGGAAGCTGCTGGACAGGGTTGTTTGTGGCTTCCTCCTTCCCCCTTCCCGCTAGACCCAGCCCCTGGGATGCTGAAGGCCTTCTGAGAGTGAACCCCATTTCCTTCCAACTGCACAAAGAAGTCAAAACAGAAACCTCCTTCTCCATCTGCTTTTAGAATCTGTCTTTTACTTCTGGATCAAATTCTGGAAATTCTGGATTTCCCAGAATGGGCTTCCCCAGCTGCTGCCAGCCGAAATCACCCCTTCTTAGAACTCCAGCTCTGGGCTCCCAGCTCTGCCCTCTGCTCTGCCAACAGCCCCCATGCGCAGAGGGGGGCGCTGGTGAGGGCTGAGACCCCCAAGTTCAGTGTCCTTGTGTTAGGCAGCAGCACTGAGACTCAGCAAAGGGGGATGGCTGTCTGAGGCCACACAGCAACCTTACCACCCTTGATTTCCTTGTACATTATCAGGGATAAAACCGCTGGGTTCCAGTCCTGCTCAAGCCCTGTGACCTTGGCACAATCCATTGCCCTTCAAGCATTTTGCTGCCTCATCTCTCGAAGGGAGTGATGCCTTGGCCACCCTCTACCCACCTCCTAAGCGCTGCTGTGGAGAGCCAGGTCCAGGAGAGAGCTGGGGGCAGGGGACGGGGAGGGGGTGAATGTGCCCAAGGAGAGAGCTGGGGGCAGGGG
>NC_081570.1:42399956-42652975 GCF_022355385.1 Mustela nigripes | reverse complement strand
GGGGGGGGGGGGGGGGGGGGGGGGGGGGGGGGGGGGGCATGATAGTGCCCCAGGAGAGAGCTGGAGGCAGGGGGAGGACATGAACATACCCCAGGAGAGAGCTGGGTGGGAGGTCATGAAAGTGCCCCAAGAGAGCCTAGGGGGGAAGGGGGCGAGGGGGGCATGAAAGTGCCCTAGGAGAGAGCTGGGGGTGGGAGGGGGAATGTGCCCCAGGAGAGAGCTGCGGGTAGGGGGTGGGGGACATGAACATGCCCTTCAGGATCTTAGTGCTGCAGATTCCCTTTGGACTCTGCTGAGTTTCCAACCAGACAGTCTCCTTGTTCCTGGAACAGTGCCCCGGTCCACCCTCCCAGGGCTGCTGCTCCTTTGTGGCCCCTACTTTCAGGGCCCTTCCCCTCTCTCCGTGGAGTACCTGCCCAGAGCCATGCACGTCTTCTGCTGTCCTTGTCACCCAGCAACAGCCCTGCCGCCCCTTCTGGAAGCAGGTGCTAACTGTGCTCAGCCCTCCCCCAGGTCTGGAGAGACCTTCATCTGTGCCTCCCACTCTGGACCTGTGGAGGTGCCTAAGGCAGGCGCATGAATCACACACGTGGAAAACCTGCCTCCCTTCTCTTCCCGTGTCTAGATGAGGAGCCTGAGATGGCGGGAGGGTCCGGGGTTTGTCCAAGGTCACTATAGGGGAAGCCTGCTGTAGTGTGTCCAGGGCTCCAACCCAGGCCACTCAGAGGCTGCTCCCCCACACCCCCAGTCCAGGTCTGGGTTTGTGGAACTTCTCCCCCAGGGAGGCCCTGTGACAGGCTTTCCTACAGCCAAGGGCACCGCTATAATGA
Organism: Mustela nigripes; assembly: GCF_022355385.1. Lineage (NCBI taxonomy): Eukaryota > Metazoa > Chordata > Mammalia > Carnivora > Mustelidae > Mustela > Mustela nigripes. The sequence goes on along the minus strand of NC_081570.1, from coordinate 42,652,145 downwards.
GGCCTGCGGGGCGGGTTTAGCTTCTCCCTGAGGCTGGCTGCATGGTGGTTGCTGAGCCACATCTCGTGGGCGGACGGAGTCATTGGGATGACTTCCTGAGTTCGCTGTGCTCCGGTCCAGTGGAGGGAAGGCCTCTCCGGGCCAAGGGAGATGCCTGCTGTCCAGCAAGGCTGCAGATCTTCCTGGTGTTGCTGACGGCCAGGGTGGGTGTAGCCTGGAGGGCCTTGCTACGGCACTGCCCACATGTGGACTGCCAAAAACACAGCAGCAAAATAAGCGGCCTGTGGGGAGGGAGTTTGTGAATGCTCTCCCTTAGTGCTCTAGGCCCAGTGAGCCCCAGGCTGGGCCTCCACTCCTTTCTGCCTTGTTGGAGGTGGAGGGCATCGTCAGACATCATAGATCAGTAGTAGATGCATGGGGTAACCCATGTGGCTCAGACCGTTGAGCGTCCGACTCTTGATTTCGGCTAGGGTTGTGATCTCAGGGTCATGGGATGGAGCCCCGTGTCAGGCTCTGCCCTCAGCTTGGAGTTGGCTTGGGATTCTCCCTCTCCCTCTGCCCCTCCCCCTGCTTTCTCTCTGTCGCTCTCTCAAATAAATAAACACATCTTTAAAGAAAAATAATAGTAGGAGCTCGTCCTGAGGGGTGGGGAGAGTTTGCCCAGTGGAGACAGAAGAAGCACGTCCTGCCTGGTGTTGCTGGTGGGAAAGCCCCCGGTCTGCCCGTGACCTCTGAGTACATGTGCAAGCCCACGGGAGCCAGGGACGGCCCGAGCAGGGAGCAGTGGTGCTTAAGGTCTTCATGAGGATTCTGCTGAGACAGTGGGTCGTCTTCTAGGGGAGATGGGAGCCTGGCAGGGGGAGGCCGCCAGTGGAGCCGTGGCTGTCAGCTCTGGTTCATGGCTCCCCACCTGAGCCTCGCTGTGGGTGGGGAGCCCCTGGGGACAGAGCTGCGAGTCCCTCTGTCTAGTGACCTTGCTTGGGACCTTGTGGCAGGTAATCCCGTGCCTCTGAAGGAAAGGCATGCAGGGATCCTCTATCCAACCCAGCCATGCCGTGGAGGAAGGGAGAAGGCACTGAGGATACAGGAGTTCCGCCAGGACTCCCAGGCCGGAGGTGAGGAGATATGCTGCCTGGTGGTCACCGGGATGGCCCAGTGGGGCACCTCTCAGGAAGGGTTTCCCCTAGCAGCCTAATCGGTGAAAGTGTTGGCATTTGCTCCTTAGCCAGGGCCACCTCCTGGTAGGTAGAGGACGCTTCATCAATGTGACTGGTGGGGGGGGGTTGCCCTGACTGCCCCCCACCACAGACAGGCCAGCGTCCAAATTCCGTCATGCACTGCCTGACTACCAGCAAGCCCAGGCTGTTTCCCTGGGCAGCGGCAGCCCCTTCTGCGTTCTTAGACCCCTCTGGCTTGGCTTTCTTGACTCTGGCTGCAAGAGTTCTGCCCAGGGAGTCCTGGGTTCCCAACTTGAAATCTGTGTGGGTGAAGGTAGTGGAGCCCAGAGCGGTCTGTTGGGTGTCACTCCAGCAGAGCCTGGCTGGAGACAGATCTGGAGTCTTCAGCAGCAGAGGAAGACCCAGAAGAACTGCCCCTTCTATCAGGGGGGCTGGTGGTAGGAGAACAGGGCCCGAAAGGTGGGAGTCCTTGGTGGGCTCCAAGGTCTCCTCAAGGGAGGGAGACCCATGGACCTCCAGCTCAGGAGGCCTGCCTGGGGCTAGACCCGAAAGCCCCCTGCTGTGAGGAGGTGGAGCCCCCACTCTCGGCTCTGCACCTGCACGGAGGAGCAGTGCGCAGCTGGGAGCCAGGCTGGACTCGCCTGGAGGTCAGAGAGAGTTTCCCAGCATGCCACCTACCCTCTGGAGGCTTCTACTCTGGGGGTGCCATGAGTTTCCCTCTAGCTCTTTCCTTGGCCCTAAAATCTCAGTGCCAAATGGGTGGCCCAAATCCAGGGTGGGAGCGGCCTGAGCTTATCACCTAAGCAGCCCCTTCTTGTGATGTTTAGTCCTTTTGCAGGCACCAGCCCGGGACCCCTGTGGATCCCATTCACCTCTCCCCCACACCCATCTTCCCCCACCCCCTACAGCTGTCACCAGCTCAATACCTCCTATGTCCACAAATCACTGTGACAGTTAGACCCCTTTGTCGTCTGTCCCTTGGAGACGCTCATCTTCCCCGTGGCGACAGGGAGTCCCACATACCCCAGCAAGGGCTTGGACCTCCCTTGGTGACAGTGGAGCTGGAGACCGGCAGTGTCTGAAAGCAGCTATGGTGTGCTGGGGCCCAGAGGAGGGACCAGGCTGTGGAAGGCTGCAGGTGACCCTGCTGGAGGGATAGCAACACCTCTGTCATAGAGCCACAGACCCACAGTTTCAGCTGGAGGGCGTCATTAAAGATTGGTTCCCATGAGGAAACTGAGGCACAGGGTGGGAGGAGGTCACAGGGCCCATCAGAGGAGCGGGGCCGTAGATTCGCTCTGAGCACCTAGTTGGCATCAGACCTGATGTGAGCGGGACACTGGGATGAAGGAAAAGATGGGAATGATGGGGAAACACTGGTGTGCAGCCAGGTGAACGCCCAGGCTGAGGACATTGAGGAATGAGCCCTGGGCCAGGGGAGACAGGGCTAGGTTCAAGTCTGGCCAGGAAATCTTGCTCAAGCCCCTCCCCCTGTCTGGGGCTCCTTCTTCATCCTCACCAAGTGGATGGCATGTCCCTCCAAGGACCCCCAGCAGAGGGTAAAACAGAGACCCCGTCTCTTCATTTAGAACAAGGGCGCCTGGGTGGCTCAGTGGGTTAAAGCCTCTGGCTTTGGCTCGGGTCATGATCCCAGGGTCCTGGGATTGAGCCCCACATCAGGCTCTCTGCTCAGCAGGGAGCCTGCTTCCCTCTCTCTGCCTGCCTTTCTGCCTGTTTGAGATCTCTGTCAAATAAATAAATCTTTAATTAAAAAAAAAAAAAAAGAACAAGGGGCAGCTCATGAGCGACTCAGAGCACCATCTGTGTCCTCTGCCACGGCCGACTGTGGGATACTGTGCTGACCCTGACACTTCCCTCACCCGCCCCGCCTCCAGCCAGGGAATCTGGCCCAGCCCAAATGCCACCTCCTCCAGGAAGACCTCTCTGTGGCGGCCTCCCTTCCAGTCCCCCTCCAGACCTCATTGCCACACTGTGTGTTTGTTTTTGTTTTGGTTTGGTTTTACCATCTGGACAGGTTAAAAAATGTGTAGCTCTTTAGTGGAGTGGATTGGAAGAGGAGGAGAGAACCTGGAAAATTTTGAGGGAAACTGCCCAGTTTAAAAAAGCAAAGATGCCGTCGCCAGAGAGTGGTCGTCTGGGGCTCACTGCTTCATTCTTCTCCCTCAGACCCTTCGGGAGTCCGCCCCTCCGCTCCCAGCCCCCACCCCAGGCACCTGCTGCTGCTTCATTTCCTCTTTCTCCCCAGGTGGGATGAGAGGGTGGGGGAGAAAGCACACTCAGATGTCACCTGCTGATGGATGGTGGTGGCCTGAGGCCCCAGGAGCCTGCTGGGCCACACAAAGCGGGTAGCCAAGCCCCCCCGCCCCCCCGCACCACTCTTTGTGGGTGTGGGGACCCTGTGGGAACCGTTCCCCTTTCCTGCATCTCCAAGAGCTTTGAGTCTGCTTGTCAGCATGTGGGGACACTTGGCTTCAGAGACACAGCGCTTTGCAGGGATGGAATCGGAGGCCATCCCCAGGCTTATGGGCATGTGTGACTCCTGCAGTGACTGTCCTAGAGTCCTGTCCCTGGGGCTGAGGGTGAGCAGATCAGAGTGTGCTTAGAACCTTGGCGTCTTAGAGAGTTAGAATCTTAAATCCTCCGAAGCTGTTCTGTATGTTTGATCGGACCCATGGGGTCTTTATTTTTATTTTTTTTAAGACTTTATTCTTAAGTAATCTCTACATACAACATAGGCCTCGAACTTAAAACCCCGAGATAAAGACCGACTAACTCACCAGGTGCCTAGACCCACCGGAATCTTTACACAGAGGATTCTGAGGAACTTCACAAATCCGGAGAGGGGTTGGGGCTTGAACCCAGTGCTGCTGGGCCCCAAAGCTGCTGGGGATGGGCTTTGAGCCCAGGGCCCCCCTCCCCCACCCCAGGGCCTGTTGCAGAACTGTTCAGGGGATAATGGGGAAAGGTCAGAGGGCTCTGCCCTTACCGTTTCTGATAAGCAGTGCAGCTTCATGTTTGCCTGTTTTATATGTTGGGTTTTTACTTGGAAAAAGGGTTCCTCTGCTTAAAAATAAAGAATAAATTGTTCCAGGCCCTGCACTGCCAGCTGCTCCCATGCCAGGGCCCGCCACAGCCTGAGAGGGTGGCTCTGGCCAGCGGGTGACCAGGCAGGCAGACGGGGGGCCTCCCAGGAGAGGGTTGTGGGTTGCTCTAGGCCACAGTCTCCTCCCCCTCTCACTCCTGCTGTGTTGTTGCTGCCGCCCAAGAACACTCCGGGTCTGTCGGGTCTGTCGTCCCATCGGCTGGGGTGACAGTTTAATAGTAGCTTCCTGGACTGTCATTTAAATCTGCCTGCCAGGTTAGTAGGCGAGGGGCGGGCCAGCACGCCCCCTGCCCCCACCCCGGATCTTCGTTCTGCTGGCAGCCGTTGGTTGTCTTGGCAATGCCAGGGCCTGGCGAGTTCTGCAGTGGGGTAACAGGGCGGGGGGGGGGGGGCGGGGATGGGGGAAGGAGGCCTTTCATCTCCCCGACCCTGGTACAAGTGGCCCAGCTGCCTTAGGGCTGGGCTGCAGGGCCAGAGCCCAGCCAGCCAGTGCTGGTCCAGGCTTGGGAGAGGAATTGGGAGCACACTAGTCCCTCCGTGCCCTGGGAGGGGAAGGGACCTACCCAGGAGCCTCAGCAACTGCATTGAGCCAGAATCCACCTTGCCTATGGGTCTCTGCTCTGCTCTCAAAGGTCAGGCCCTCAAGGTTGGGGCTCCCAACCTGTCTGCAGAAACCTAAGGGCCTGCATTCCTGATATCTCTCCTGTCTCCCTGTCCCATGTGGCCTGATACCAGTCTCCCCTGCTCTTCTCTGCACTAGTTGCTACTCTGAGGACTGGGGTCTCCTTTTAGCTTCACCCTGGGCCAAGTGCCCTGTGAATACCTCCATTTTTCATGGCTTGGTAGAGCTGGCCCGGAGACGGAAGACTGGGTAGTAGCTTCGGCTGTGGGACCATAGACCTATCCTTCCCCTCCCTGGGCCTCATCTCCTTACCTACAGGATGAGGGACTTGCATGACATTGTATTTCCTCAGGTGTGGTTCATTGGCCCACTTGTTTCTTGGGAAATTAATAGACATGGCATCTAAAAAGGAAGTTTCTTGGCCATAAGTAGGTTAGGGAAATGCGGGAAGAAACAAAGTGAATCTGATTTCTGCAGACCTTCTCGGACCTTTTGTAAGCCGGCAGGCATCGTGAATCTACAAAGGAGGAAAATAGCAAGTCTTCTCTGAGACCTCTGGGTGGATGGCTGCCCCTGCTCTCTGTCCCACCGTTTGCCTCTCTCTTCTCTGCTAGGGGTCAGTCATCCATCTCACACAGTCTCGCCAAATCCTAAAGGAAGCCCAGGGAGCTTACAGACATGGGTTTTGTTGGCTGCTAAGCAGCAGCCCTTGTACTTAGCAGAAGCTGGCTGAGCTCAGGGAAAGGGGACCTCTGAGGGGCAGCTTGGTGCCAGGCGAGGTCAGGTGGCCGCCAGCCTAGAGGAGCTCCTAGGTCCCTTGCCACTTGCCTCCTTACCAGCCCCAAATTGCCATCCTGCCTCCACAACCCCAGGCCCTGTTATCCCACTTCCTGGGATGCCTTTGTTGCTTGTGCCCTCATCACTCCCATGGTCTGGCTGACTCCTTTTCCCTGAACACGGTCCCTTCCTTCAGGAAGCCTTCCTTGATTCCTGGGCTGGGTCAGGTGACCCTCCCCGGCTTCCTGGCCGCACAGTGGGACTGAGCCTCAGAATGGCAGCCCTCCTCAGTCACCCAGAGAGAATGGCAGTGGCAGCCCTTCTGCAGACATGTGCTGTTCTCTCTGGCCCCTGGTCCTTTGGCTGACAGAGTGAGAGACCTGCCCAGGGACCGTCAAGCCCCTGGGCTGTGACGTGACAGAGATGTGGTTGCCAGAAGGACTCCACACCAGGCAGCTCCACCTGGCAGCCCAACTGATCTTTGTTTCGAAACCTTCCATCTGCCCCAGGGCTGCTGGCTGAGCGTGGGTGGGATGGGGAAACAGCAGCTGAAGGATGCATATTGTCTCAGGAAGGGGGCCTCTGGGGGTGGAGAAGCTGGGAGGTGCTGAGGAATCATAATAATTTCTCAAGATCATAGACTCTGAGTGTTGAGCGGGACTTAAGATTCAATGGGCACCACACCTTCATCTCCCAAGGAGGAGCTAGGCCCTATGTGACCAGTGGGCCCAAGGTCACACGCACAGCGGCTAGGGCTGCTGACTTCCCTTGCCACAAACTTGCACCTTTATGCTTTCTAGTTTATAAAGCCCTGACACCAACCTTAGCCCATGTGCTGCCCACAACCTTGTGTGTTTGGGGAAGCAGCGATATGACCTCTGAAGATAGGTAAAGAAAATGAGGCTCAGAGAAGTTGTGTAACTTGCAAAAGGTCATACAGCCCCTATATAGCAGAGCAGAGTTTGCCCACGAGTGTCGGAGGCTTTCCTCTGCCTGTGTTCTTGTTATAAGCAGCAACACCTACCTCCTCTGTTCCAGATTTCCCATTCTCCCCAACTCTGCCCTGGGGGTGGGCTCCTCCCCACCACCCTCTGGAATCCCAAATCCTCCATGATGGCCCATCTGTTGCCGTGGTAGCAGATTATGATGTCACAGATCCTGGATGACTATGCCCAGCTCTTGGGCTATGGGGTCCAGGGGCTCACAGAGGTGGGCATTGTCCAAGGGGCAGATGGGCATGGGAGGAGAGAAATCCCTGGAGAGAATCCCTAGGGAATTGCCCTGGGAGTAAGAGCCAAGGCCAGGAATGGGGTCTGGCATGGCTAGCTCTGATGGGGTTGAAAGACTGCTTGGCTCTCTGCCTTGGTGGGCTCACCCAACACGGTGACCAACCCAACACAGGGGGTGCCCACTGGGATCCCTTGGGAGAGCCCTTTTGCCTTTTGTCCTTGTATCGGCAGTGCACGAGAAAGCCAGCATCACCACTTGCCCAGAGAGGGAAGGAACTTGCCTGAAGTCACTCAGGAGGCGACTGTGCCAGGATTCAGTCTCACCTCCTCCAGATCTTTCCTTGGGGTTACACTCTCAGACATAGCCCCTTAAGGTGATTGAATCTGGTGCCCAACCTGAAAGTGAGCATGCTGCCTCAGTTTCCCCAGAGTGGTCCATTAACAGACACAAGTGACAGGCCTGTGTTTATTCTAGCACGCAGTCTGGGCACATTCCAGGGGAATACTTGATGTGATCCTTCTGAACAATGTGGCTGATCTGCCCCATTTCCTGGTCCTGTGGCCCTGGGGACCCGCGAGGTGTTTCGGTGGTCACACACTGCATTTACTTTTCTGGGGTCCTCTTAGCCTGACAATACGGAAGTGGCTGAGGGCCTCCGTGGAAAGAACCCAAACTTTAGCAGCTGCCACATGGAATTAAAATCCTACTTCTGCTGCCTACCACCCCCAGATTCCTCTTCTGTAATAAGATGGGCTTCACAGCACTGCCAGGATGGATGTGAGGAGTCACTGGAATATCGGGTTTTCACCTGGCCAGAGCCAGGGTGGAACATGTCCAAACCCGGTCATGACCATGAACAGACGTCTCCTCCAGAATACTGCCATGGGACATCCATCCCTGAGGCTGCCACTTCCTGAGCCTGGGTGGCCTCGAGGCTGCCCTTCAAGACCGCAGTGGTGCTTTTGGCTGCCCTGGCCTCCTTGCCTGGTGCGAGCAGGGCTTGACACGCTGCAGAAGGCCAAGCTCACTCCCAGGCTCCCAGAATGCCAGGGAGGAAGGACTCTTTCAATAGTGTCTGGCTGGTCAAGACTAGTGACAGAGCCCCCTGATCACCTTCTTCATCAAGCTGGCCTGGCTCTTTGTGGTTCTTTCTGTTCTTCACTCGCCGCAAGTCCCTGAGGGGCAGGTTGGGTGGATCTCTTCCGTGTGCTCTGTGCAGAGCCCGGCACAGATGCAGGCTCATTGAATTTTTCTCTTCTTCTGTGTCTGAGGCTGCTGAGTGTACTATTTGGGAAGCCTTGGTGGGGTGGCAGGGGATCTGACTGTGAAGTCAATTCGTTGACCTGCTCCCACCCACGTGTGACCTTGGGCATGTACTTAACACTTCTGGGCTGGAATTTCCTCGTTTGTCAAGTTGGGACATGCATGGCCCTTTGTCGTGGGGTTTTCTGGTAAAATGCCTAGCATGGAAACTGGCACACACAGTGTGCTTGGAGGAAGTTAGAACATGGTAAAGAAGACATTGGGATATACACTTCCTCTTTTCTGTGGACACAGAGCTTCTCGTGGAAGGAATGCTCTGGTCCTTGTGTCAGAAGGTGCCCCAGGTACTGTGGTTTGTAACTGTGCTTAATTTCAGAGGATTATAGGTGGTGATTTACCAAAAAGTGCTATTGGTGCCTGTTACCCACACCAGCTGCTCATGCTGAGCTCAGGGAGGGCTGCTGGGGGGCCTGGGTTGGGAGGCAGCAGAAGTGGTTCTGATCTCCGCCTTGCTGTGTTTCCCTGGGCTAACCCCTTTCCCTCTCTGGGCCTCAGAACCTCCCCCCCCAACCAACTGTGTAGCTAGATGGATTCCTCTCATTTCTTCTAGCCCTGCATAGACAGAGGTATTCTTCTAAAGAAAACATGAAGAGAACTCACCTTAGAATGCAGATGTCCTGCAAGGATTCCACTGAAAGGCAAAAATAGATTGATTGGATTCAGGAGACCCAGCGTCTGTCCCCATATCCCAACCAGGCTGTTCAAGCCAGAGAGAGTAGTCACATGGCCCCTCAAGCCTGAGGGCCCGTGGGAGGAGTTACATAATCCAAGGCTTCCCTGGGAGAAGCTGAGCCCAGCCCTAGAGGTGTGGGAGCAGAGGCTGGCCAGCCACGCCCCCTTTTGGTCCAGTGTCCCCACGGAGATCCACCCTGAGTTGAGCCTGTGCTGAATCTGACAGTGTTCCTACCCCAGAAAAGCCTCAGGCCAGTGGTGGGACTGGGAGAAAAGCAAACCATGTCACCTGTGCCTTATCACCCCCAATTTTGTTACCAGCTGTGAGATCTCAGTCTGCTACATAGGTCCCCTGTGAAGGCACAGAAACCTGTGCTGAGGTGTTTGCTTCTGGCTAAGGCTCAGACCATCCAAACAGCAGTAGCTATTGCTGACTGCATCTTCATCTTCGTCTTAGGTGCCAGGACCTTTGTTCATGTTCTTCATACATTGTAACTTGTTACTCCCCCTCAGAGCCCTTGTTTTCTTCTTCCCATTATATAGATAAGAAAACAGAGGCTTGGTGGTTAAGTAGCACCCCCAAGGGTCTCTCAGACTGAGAGAGGCAGAGCTGGGATTCAGAGCCCCCCGAGAAGCCTCCCTTCCAGGCTATAAGTGCCTCGAGAGCATTTTCTCTCCAGAGACTGATTGGGTATCTCACCCAGCAGACGCTCTTTTCATCACTCCAAACAGAATTTACCTCATTAATCTTGTCTCAGAGTAATCGTTGGCTTTTAGGATTCGTTAGCAACAGCTCCCTGGTGCTTCCAGAAAGGCCTGGTGTTGGGGAGCAGGACAGGCCAGTAAAGGAACTGAGAACTGGCCAAAGGGGCTAAAGTAACTGCCGTAGGTGATCAGGGAAGGCTTCCCGGGGGCGGTGGCTGTGGAACTGGGCTTTGGGGGAAGAGGAGTAAGACAGAAGAATAGGCATTCCCTTGGAGCATGGATCCTGGTACCCTTGTTGGACCTGAGCTCCTGAACTTGGAGGCAGGGTCAGGAGTCACCTGTCTCCAACAGTGCTCAGCAGAGGAAGGAATAAGCACATCTCTCCTGTCCTCTCCCCCTGTGGCCCGGTGGGGGTAGTGGGTGGTCCCACAGTCCTGCTTTCCGACAGTGCTCATCCTGGTCACCACAGTGCCACCTGACCGTAGCCTAGAAAAGCTGCCTTGGCCCGCCAGGCCCCCTCATGCTCTTCTCCTTGCCCCACAGCCAAGAAGACTTGTGCGGACAGCGACTTCACCTGTGGCAACGGCCACTGCATCCCAGAGCGGTGGAAGTGTGACGGCGAGGAGGAGTGTCCTGACGGCTCTGATGAGTCCGAGACCACATGCAGTGAGTCTGAAGCTAGGGCCAGGCCGGGATGCGGGGGTTCAGCTTCTTCATCAGATCCTTCTTTGGAGGTTGGGAAGCCCAAGGGGTTGCAATCTGTCAGACACAGCTCCAGACCCACCTTGGGCCACACTGTCAGGAGCTCCCAGGCATATCCAGTCCTGGTTTCTGCTGACTTCCTCACAGGCCTCTTGCAGCTCGGGCCCTGCTCCTGGAGCACCAGGAGCTAGAAAAAGCCCTTCTGCCCAGAAGCAGCCAGAGCGTATCCTCTGGGTCTCCCTGCGGCTTCCCCAACTATTTTTCTGGAGGATTCTGATCATAATTCTAGCAGTACTGCTAACAGTGGGTGCCTATTAAGTGTATACTCTGGGCCAGACAGAGTGCTAGGCTCTTTGCACGCACTAATTCATCTTCCTACAGCAGCCTCATGAGGCAGGTCCTGTCACTTTCTAAATTTTGCAAAGCAGGACACTGAGGCTCAGAGAGACAGAGTGACTTGCCCAAGACCACCCAGCCAGGACTCTGAGGCCCCAGCTCTTTCCCCTGCCCTGAGCCAGCTGAGCCCAGGAGCCCCGGCATCCATGGCAGGCTGGATGACAGCAGAGGCAGCCAGGGGTGAGGCCCAGGGCCCGAGCCAGAGCCCCAGGCCCGCCTCCTACACTCTGGGCTTTGTCTCTCCTTGATTTCTTTTCCAGGCCCTAATCCTCAAAGCAAACTTACACCCAGCGGGTCATTCCGTGACATTTGTTAAATTAAAAAGGAGATGAGAAAGGGGTGGGGAAGGCCCCAGCAGGTCCCGAGGCAGAGCCTCAGCTGAGTGAGACCGAGAGGGCTGCTGAGGACCCACAAGTCACCATCACCCTCCTCCTTGTCCTCCTCGTTAGGGGTCACACTCAGCCCACAGGCAGAGGCGGGGACAATGGAGGCCCATAGCCCATCTAGGGCTGTGGCTGGTGATAACTGGGTTTCTTCGTCTCCTAGCAACAGAGCCACCAGTCTCCCCGTGAAAGAGAGAAAGGGGGAGAGAAAGGGGGAGCAGGAGCGACCCCGGCCCCAGACAGGAGGCCCCCTTGTCTCCTTGCACAGCTGCCTCTGCCCCCCCTGGCCAGGCCACAGGCCCTGTCCTTTTCTTAGCCACAGGCAGCCAACCTGTCCCGGGGGCGGTCCAGAGCTTTGTCCTGAGCTGCAGAAGGCACGAAGCCTAGCCACGCCCACTGGGATTCTCATCCTCAGGGCCAGTTTGGATCTCTGTTTAGCCAGAAGGAAACTGAGGCCATGGGTTTGGCCACTTGCCCAAGGCTACCCAGCTAAGGAGGGGCAGAGCTGTGGACAGCCAGGAGTGGGTGTTTGGGGAGGGGGCTGTAGCCATAGGGAGCCGAGCAGGGAGACATGCAGTCAGCCAGCTGGGCTGCCCCAATCCCACTCTAGCCGTTCCCCTGGACACTGGGGGCAGCAGGGGAACAAGGGGAGCCTCAGCACAGTTATTACTGGGGTATGTCCTACTGCCTGAGAGCTGGGCTCCCCCTTCTCCCTGTATCTCTGTCTCTCTGTGTTGATGTCCCTTTTCATCTTCCTGGCTCCAACTCCAGGGCTCTGCCCACCCTGCTCTCTTGGACGGCCACCCCCTGCCTGTGCCCCTGCCCAGCCTCCCTCTTACCAGCCCTCTTCTCCATGCCATGCCCCATATTTCCCTCTGTCTTTCTCCCTCTCGTTTTTCCTAGCAGTTGCTGCCTTCCCATCCCCTAGCGGGGCAGGGCCCTCCAGCCTCACCCCTCCTACCTCCCAGGACTGTTTTGTACCCACTGTAAGGCACTGTTATTTGACATTTGAGTAACTGGAGAAGTCAAGGGCCTTGCTTACAAGACACACAGGTTGTTTGTGACTGATCGGCATTCTGTGATAAAAGGCAGGCTCATCAGGCTCTCCCCGAGGCTTGACGGAATGCCCTTGGGAACAGGAGTCAAGATGGCACCCTGGGAGTCAGAAAACCCAGCCCTGCCCTGGGCTCTCCCAGTGAGTTTGCTATGAGATCCTGCACACTTTCCTGTCTGTCTCTGGACCCCAGTTTCTAACATTACAGAGTTCCTGTACACTTAGGACCTTCTTTCTTCCAGCTAGGGCATAAGGCCCAGGATCCCACTTTTTGTGCAAAGTTACACTGCTCAGAGGTGGGCAAGGCCTGTGGGGGACAGGGGACTGCCTGGAGGAGGTGGGTCAGAATGGGACCTCAAGGGTCTGGCAAAATTTGGGGCAGCAGGACCTGGCAACAGGCCGGGAAGCTGGTAGCCAACCCACTGCCCATTTAACTAGTGTTGCCATAGCAACCCCCATAGTCTACCAGGTTCACCTGTATAGCCTACCAGGTTCCTAGGACATCTGCCAGCTCAAAGATTACAGGAAGCAGTAAAGTGTAGTGGGTTTGGTGGGTATGTGATCTGTTTGGGTCCAGGTCCCATGAGACCTCAGGCAGTTTGCCCAGTCTCCCTGAGCCTCCATTTGCTCATCTGTAAAACGGAGTGATGGCACCTGCCTTGCAGGGGTTACGGGGATGAAATGGAAAAAATATGGCAAACTGTCAGGGCACAAGTAACTGGCAGTGTTACTCTCATTGCTGTATTTTGATTCCAGGCCCTCTCTTCCACATACAGCAATTTAAAATTTTAGAATAAGGGAGGGGGTCTGCATGGAGACGGCAAGGGGTCTGGGAGGATGTTCCATTTTTGTGCTTCCCCACTGTGAAGTCTGCCCCTAGCTAGCTGGGGTTTCTCCAGGCTCAGTTTCCTTCTGGTTCTGGGATTTGTGTCTGTCAGATACAGCCAGGAGTCACAGTAGGAAAGCCTGGGACATTTGCCTAATGAAAGTGGCATTTCAGGTCTAATTATAGCTCCCTTGATTGGGGACGGCTTCTGACCCAACTTCACGCAACCGATGGGAGGGGTACGGTGTAGGGGAGGGGAGGTTGGTTCAAGGTGAGTGAGTGGCAACTTTGGGCACTGTTCATTGGCAATGGGAATTTATTCATCATCTCTGAGCCTTTCCACTGGAAAGGGGACCTTACTGATGAACCAAGTGGATGGAGGTCCAGAGGTTTTCTGAGGCCCAGAGGCAAGTTAGAGGCTTACCAGTTAGGAGTACTTTGCCCGAGCCCGCAGGAAGGAGCTGTGTGTGACTGAGGCGGCCCCATGCCATGCTTCCTGGACAGCAGCCGGACACTGGGAGCCCCACCGCCTGGCTCCCTGGTCCTCCTGGAGCTGGCCGTCCCCATCTGGAGGTCGTCTGCCCTTCAGCCTCGCATGTCCCGTCCCTGCAGACGAGCCCGCTCCCTAAGCAGCCGGCAGACACTTCAATTCTTTTACTCGACAGACATTTCTCTTTTTATTAATTTGTGAACTCATAAATTAGAGAACGCCGGTGGACTGGATTTCTGGGGCAGGATTCTCCCGGAACGGGTAATGCCTCCAGCCACTCTGGCATGCCGTTCCAGGACATCGCCAACCGACCCTGGAGGATTCCTGGAGTCTGAGAGGCCGCAGGGTTCTTCACGCCTGCCTCTCAGAACCTCGGGGACACTTGACAGCAGGCCAGGGCATTCCTCGGGGCGTCTGTCTCGGAGAAAGGCTCCGGGGGGGGGGTGCCCTGTGAACTGTGGTCACATGCATCCCCGAGGCCAAGGCCGAGCCCCTTCCAGCCCCTTGCGTTTTCATTTCATGAGATGAAACAGGGGCAACTGTTTCTGAGTTTGTTCCAGGCCCCGTGTGTTGAGATTTCCATGTCTCCTCATTTAAACCTCCTAGAGGAGGTTCTGGAGGTTCTGTAGCCCCATTCTCAGAGGGAGCCTTGGTGCAGAGAGATTAAGTGACTGGCCGAGGAACCTGCGTGCTAGTGGATGGGCGCAGGCCCGGTGGGCCCAACTCCAGAACTCACTAATGCTCTTTCTCCTGCATCACGCTGCCTGAGGGGACTTCGGCTTCAGTTGTCCTCAACGTGGACATTAGGCAGCCATGTTGCAGACCCTACTTGAGTAGAGGCCCAGTGAGCCTCCTTCCTCTGGTGACCCCTCTCCAGCCCAGAGGTCCTGGGAGCACCAACAGGGCCTGCTTTTCTCATGGGCAGTGGTTACATGGGGGTAAGTTAAACAGTGCGTTTATACATCAGAGATCTAGGCTGGAAGTCCAGCTTGGCCTCTCTCCACAGGACTTTCAGCAAACACCTTACCCTCTCTGGGCTTTGCTGGCCTCATCTGTAAAATGGAGGTAGTCATGGCTCTCTCCTCCCTCATGAGGAGACACAGCATATCAGCACTTACCCGGGTCAGCTTTCCAGAGGCAGGCAGTGAGAAGGCCTCACCCCACAGCCTGCAGAGTGAGGTTGCCATCCTAGCTTCAGGGAAGAGCTGTGTGACAGCAGAGACGGTCAGGTTCTAGGAGAGAGAGGAGGTTGGAACACTGGGCATCCAGTAGCTTGGGCGGTCCCTTCCCCTCTTTGGGCCTCTGTTTCCTATCACTTTAGTGGGGACTCCTCGATGTGACCTCTGTGTCCTGGCCTTCCAGGACAGTGCCTTGGCTCTGTGAGGGTAGGAGAGGCTGCTGTCAGGCATTGCGGAATCCTCCAGAGCCTGTAATTAGAGCTGTCTATTTAAGGACACAGCAAATGTCTTATTAATAATAAAGAAAGGAAGCAGACGGATTGTTTAATCATTGTCCTTGCTGAAAGGTTATGCAATTAACTATATAAATATTCATTAAAAGTTCAAGCGGCTGCCTGCTGCACTGGGGTCCGCAGAAGTAGGCCCCAAGAGGTGGGGAGGATGGTCAAGGGCCTTTTCGGTCACCTGGGCATTTGGGTGTAGAGTTTGGGGCTGGTTCAGGCTACTCCTCTACCCACAGGAGCATGTCGGTTTTGATGAAAGAGCACCACCATCAGAGGAACCTGGACTCTGCCTTTCACCTGCTGTGCATCTTTGGACCAGTTCCTTGGTCTCTCTGAGCCTGTTTCCTCCTCTGTCAAATGGAGTGCTTACCTGAAGGGCACCCCTGGAGTTGGCACACATAGCCTGAAGGGTCTGCTCACCTGGGAGGTGGTGGGCCGCATGGGAAATGGAGTCGCCTGACACAGCGTGGGTGTTCAGCAAACATGGCTTCCTTCCAACTCCGCTGCGAAGTTCTGTTTCCTGCGGTCTGGCTCAGGGGGAGATGGTCACCTTGTCCTTCTGTCTCGTTCCTCTCTCAGGAGTTTGCAGACATGCAGGAAGCCTCTGTTGCTTATATGGCAATGAATTTAAAGGAGACAAAATATTCTGTATCTTTTAGACTTGCAGAATGTTAACCCAGTGATTCTCAGAGGGGGTGCATGGGAATCTCCCAGGGGTAGAGGGGAGTTACTGAAATGCAGATTCCTGGGCTCTGCCCTCAAAGTCTGGATTCTGTCTGCTATTAACCGGGCCCAGGAACCTGCACTTCCGGCAGCCCCCACGGCCCCCCAGTCAGGAGTCTGGGCAACACTGGCCGACTTCAGCTCCCTCCTGTGCTTCCAGGGGTCCTGTGGTGTGCGGGTGATGGAGGGGCTCTGGAAGGGCCCCACCTCCCAGCTGCCAGACCTCCTTTACCACCCTGCACTATGGCCCCAAGGCAGCCTTTGTAAAAGATCTTTGTGTGTCTGCGCTCTCTAGGGCCCTACACACCAGTTATTTGTGAAGGGGAATTTCTAGAAAATGAATCCCATGAATCCTGTATTCTTGGCGAGTTGCCTCATATTTCACAAAATGTATTCCTAGGGAGAAGTCTGGGGTCCCAGGTACACCTCTCCCTTCGCATAGTAGTGTCTGAGGGCCCTGCCTCCAATGCCTGCCCCCTCCCCCGACTTAGCCTTTTCTCTGTCTCTGGTGCCCTGTCATCCCAGCTGTGAAAGAAAAGGGGAAACTGGTCCGAGTTGAGGGGGAGACACGAGTGACCCCCCCACCAGCAGGTGCAACAGACTATGCCAAGTGTGAGGCGTCAGACACAGCTGACTTAGAACCCTCACTCAGTCTTAGCAGCTGTGTGACTACACCCCAGTGCTTACCACAAGGGCTTGTACACGGCCGCACTAGGTAGAAACTCACTGAGTGGACAAACAAGTCTTCATCTGTTCATCTGGGGAATTATAGTGGCTAACCCTTAGTGAGCCCTGGGCTGGGCGTTCTAAGTGCCTTACAGACATTCACTTGGGACTCCTAACAATCCCACGTGCTAGGGAATAGTATCATTGCCACTCTGTTGGCACCGAGGTGAGGGCTGTTGACTGAGGTCACGTAGCCAGTGAGTGACCTGATTGATGCCCAGGAAGCCAGGTTCCAGAGCCCCTGCCCTCTCGACCTCCAGGATGGAGGCCTCGACATTATCCTCATCCTGCCAGGGGCTGTTGTGCGGATTAAGTAAGTGAGCCTCTCGCTCCGGGCCTGGCAGCTCCGGGCGACGACAGAGTTCACACCCTGGCAAGTAGCAGGGAGCCAGCCCCGCCTTCCACAGCTGGGTCTGTCACGTGGGTCATCCTGGGACTCTCAGGATGAGAGCCATCCCCAGCCCTGATCAGGGTTCTCATTCTTTCTTCCAAATTGAGAATCAGCCCTGGGGCTCCAGGCCCCTGATTGAGTCAGCCTCTGATTGCTGCTGGAGTAATTATAGCTGTGTGGTCCCGCTGGGCCCTGCCGCACGCACAGCCCTGCTCTCCACAGCCGGCACTGTTGCTGGGGGAGGGGAAGGGGGACGGGGCATACCGAGGCTGCTCTTGGGGCCTTGGCAAGGCCTCCAAATCCTCAGGTTCAGATCACTGAGGCACTGATGTGGAAGCCGAACCGAGGCCCAACTGGGGCATGTTCCACCCCGAGGCACATGGCGGGAAAATGGCAGAGAGGCATGCAGGGCATGGCAGTTTCATGTTACTGGAGCTCAAAAGGGATGTTTGGAGGATGGGAGGTGGATGGAGGAGGGACTTGCCTGCCAGGGGCCAGGGGCCTGTACAAGGGTGTTAGACAGGAAGTGGTGGGATCCGATGTAGGATTCCAAGGGCCTTAGGGCTAGATAGTAACTGCTTCTCAGATGAAGAAACTGGGACCCTGAACAGAGAGGCCTGACAGATTCCCAGGGCCTCGGGCCAGGCGGCTTGAGGCAGGCAGGAGGACTGGTTGGCGCAATGCCCTGTGTCCCCCCTTGGCTAAGCCATGTGCGTGTGTCTGTCTCCACAGCCAAGCAGGTGTGTCCTGCAGAGAAGCTGAGCTGTGGACCCGCCAGCCACAAGTGTGTGCCCGCCTCGTGGCGCTGCGATGGGGAGAAGGACTGTGAAAGCGGAGCAGACGAGGCCGGCTGTGCCACCTGTGAGTCGGGTTAGGTCCCAGGGCCTGCAAGGTGGCTGGGCAGCCTCGGGGAGCAGCAGGCACTTTGGGGAGGGGCCTTCTCTCGGGGCTTGGTGGGTGGACAGCAAAGAGTAATGATCAGGACACTAGTAATGGCCAGGCGCTCTAGAAAGATGTTTCCTGCTTTCATCCTCACAATCACTGCACGAGCAGCCATTGTCATCCCCATTTTATGGGTGAGGAAACTGAGGCTCAGACAAGCGAGGAAAAGCACCCAAAGCTGAGTTGTGGAACCGAGATTCAAATCCGGCTATGGACAGCCAAGTCCAGGAGTATTTTTATCATATCTGACATCTGCTCATCCATTCCATCCGTCTCCACCGACCTCTGAGCCAAGGCAGGGGGCGAGGGCTCAGGCGTGGGGGGTACTGGTGGGGCTGGGGGCGAGGGAGGGGCAGACTCCTGAAGTGTGAAGGACATCTGATGCTGAAATCTCAGACTCCAGCACGAATGTCACAGGGCGGGAAGACATCCCCAGCAGCCTCAGCAGGAACAGATGGAAGTGGTCACCGGGGCAGTTCCACATCACTGAGCTTCAAACACAGGATTATCTCCTTCCCAGGGAGCAGGCCAGCGGGTCCTGGGCCAGTGGGGCTATGCTTGTGTCAATTGGATGGACACCTACTGTGTGCCAGGCCTGGAGCCAGGCTCTGGAAGGGATGATGAGGTGAATCTTACACGCTTCTTCCTCCGGGAGCCCATGATTAATAGGGGAGACAGACTGGCTGCCGATAACTAAGCTGCAAGGCTGGGCTGAGATGTGGGTGGTTTGGGGTATGATAGGGGCTTTTGCCAGGAACTCAACCACTGCTGCCTCGCACCCCCCTCCCTCTCCCAGCCTCTATATTTACATCCTACCCATCCTCCCTGGCCCAGGGGAAATGCCATCTCTCTGGAGCCTTCTGAGTCACACAGCACTCTAGATTCCAAGTCTGGAGTTCTGACGTGTCTGAAGCAGGAAGCATCTGGGTATGGGGGAGATCCTGGCTTCGGCCAGCAGCTCCAAAGCCCTAGCGATGGCACTGGCTTGTCTCCTCAGCTGTGATAATTTTGCGGGGCTTCGCTGGCCAATAAGAATCCTCTTCCCTACTTAGCCCCTCCCCATAATCAGATGTTTCCTCATTTCTAAGGGCCATCAGCTGCTATTGCACGGGCAGGAGTATCTCTAACTAGGCCATGTGGTGGCAGGCATGGTCCTCATTAATTACGGGTGACGGGAGGGTGGTTCGAAGGTCCTACCGGACACCTCTGCTACAGATCCCAACCACCCAGGCAGAGGAGAAAGAATTCTTCCTTCTTTCCCTGACCCAGAGCTGCTTCCATTTCTGAGAGCTGGGAGTGGACTCTCTAGATGCAGGTCTGAGAATAGGACTCTTGAAGCCGTTAACTTTCAGACCTCAGGGAGAGCTCAGTATAAGGAAACGACTTAGTGAGCCCTTCCCCCCCAGACACGTGCAAGCCGAGTCTGGCAGGGAAGAGGGGAGCTAATCTGGGCATGCATCTGCGTAATCTTGGGGGCAGACACCACAAGGCAGTGTGTGCTTTCCCCACCAGTGCCCCAACATCCCAAAAGCCCAGAAGGGGGAAAAAATGCAGCTGTCAGAAACTTGATAGAGCTGTCGGCAACACATGACGAGCTGCGTACATTGCGAAGCTGAAGACATCATTCTATTTTATGTCCAATAACAATGAAAAATGACATAGTTCTATCAGCAAATAAAAACAGACTCTTGGCGCCCCCACATGGAAAGATCCAGTGCTGCCGCCACGGGGGCCCTACCCAAGGCTGCAGCCCCCTTCCCAACCACACCCCCCATCCCCCAGCCACAGCCTCTGTGTGAGGAACCAAGCAGAGAGATGAGGAGGTCGCTGCTCTGAAAATGGCCTACCCTCCAGGAAAGGAGGAGCAAACCAGAAAGCTGAGAGTAGTCAGAGTAGGAGGGAAGAGCTCCAAACCAGGGTTCTGGTTACGTGTGACCCTGGACAAATTGCTCCTCTCTGGGCCTCAGTTTTCCCATCTATAAACTAGCAGTTGGGCTGGTGGTCTCCAAAGCCCTCAGCCTCTGAGCTGGGCAGCTCACTAGAGAGAGGAAGCCCAGGGCCCCAGGCAGGGCCAGCAACCTGTGTCCTTACCTACTGCCCATCCCTACTTATTCCTCAACATCCCGCCTGTCTGGCATCCATCTACTTCACACCCGCCCCCCACAGGGAGCTCTGTGCCAGGCCCTCCAGACCAAGTGGGATCAGTCTTGGAGCCGGTCCCCGTGAGGGAGACAGAAGGATGTGAACCCAGATGTTTGAACGTGCTGTGAAGGGCACGCAGAACAGAGGTAGAGGGAGGCTTGCCAAGTAGGAAAGCATAAGTGTGTTATGAAAGAGGTGGGCTTTGGGCCCCTGGAGGATGAGAACTGGTCACTGTGATATACGGAGATAGTGCTGGGCAGGAGGAGAGCACCCAGCAGAGGGGAGAGCTTGAACGAAGGCCTGGAAGTGAAGAGGGGGGCCAGTGGTCTAGTATGGCAGACACCAGGGCACCAGGAGCTCGGGTGGAGCAGTGGCTCTGTGCCAGTGGCTTGGATGCCAGGCCAGGGGACTGAGCCTGGCTGGTGCGGGCCCATGGGGATGGGGAGGCAGCTGAGTCATGACATCAGGAAACAGCTCCAGATCTTGTTCCTTGGGATGGGTCGGGGTCACGTTGGGTATTATTTCCTGGGAACATCACAAGGCCCTTGGAGACAGGCAGCACCCCGCAGCAGGAGCACTCCCAGCCCCATTGCATTGCTGGCCGTGGGGGGACGGGAATTCTCGCTCCCAGTGAGGCTGCGAGGCTCAGGGTGGACAGGCGCGATGCCCTGAGTCCCCCTGCATGGCCCCGGATCGGAAGCCTCCTGTGCTGTCGGGCGCCCCTCCCCCCGCAGGACGCCCGCGGTGGGTGGGCAAGGGTCAGCCCCCCCCCGCCCCCCCGCAGCAGCAGCAGGGCCGACCGGCTCTCTGTCCCGCGCAGTGTGCGCCCCGCACGAGTTCCAGTGCAGCAACCGCACCTGCTTGGCCGCCGTGTTCGTGTGCGACGGCGACGACGACTGCGGCGACGGCAGCGACGAGCGCGGCTGCGCCGACCCGGCCTGCGGTCCCCGCGAGTTCCGCTGCAGCGGCGGCGGCGGCGCCTGCATCCCCGAGCGCTGGGTCTGCGACCGCCAGTTCGACTGCGAGGACCGCTCGGACGAGGCGGCCGAGCTGTGCGGCCGTGCGGGCCCCGGGGCCACCGCCGCGCCCGCCGCCTGCGCCGCGGCCTCCCAGTTCGCCTGCCGCAGCGGCGAGTGCGTGCACCTGGGTTGGCGCTGCGACGGCGACCGCGACTGCAAGGACAAGTCGGACGAGGCCGACTGCCGTAAGCCTCCGCCCCCCACCCCCGTACCGCGTGGCCCCGCTGCTCTTCCCCGGCCGGCCTGAGGCGCCGGCTGCCAGGACCCACCTGTCCTGCCCGCCCGGGTTACCTGGGTTAAGGTGGGGCACGGACTTGAGGAAGGTGGAGTCCCTAGGTTGGAGGTCCCCAGGCTCCTAAATTGCCCAGCTCAGGTCTGACCCCAGAGGCCCAGGGTCTTCCCTGGTCCTGCTTTCCCAGTCCTGCCTCCCGCCCCCTGCCCTTCCCCATTTCAGGCATTCACCCACTGGCTCCAGTGCCCCAGACCTTGGTACTCTCAGGAGCTGCCCCTGTGCCCCGCCCCTGCCAGCCCGCTTGTCCTTCAAGGCCTCAACCCTGGGCTGGGTACACCCCCCCCCCACCCGGAGCAGCCCTTTCCTACAGCACAGACTACACTGTAATGTCACCTGTTCATTCCTCAGTCTCCCTCCTGCCCCTTGAGCTCCTAGAGGATGGGGAGCTTCCCAGTGTCTGGGTTCCCCATGTCCCACCTAGTCCCCGTCATGCAGAGGGTGCTCAGGAAGGGTTTGGGGAAGGGATGAAGTCATTAAGACATGAGCACCGATTCTGAAAAGAAGGCAGTGGTGTGCTGTGGGTGGGTGGCCCTGGGGAGAGGCGGTGGATGAGAAAACAGCAGACCTGAGTTTCAGTCCTGGCTCTGTCAGCCAGAGTGCTGTGTGATCCTGGGTGAGGCCTTCCCCCCTCTCTGAGCTTCAGTCTCCCCATCTGTACACTGCAAGTGCCTTGGCCAGGTGTCCTCTGAGGACTCCCAAGTTCAGCCCCTGGTTCTCTTGCCGAGCGTGGATATGGGCTGGGGCTGGGGTCTGTGGGAGGAGGGCTGTTCCAATACCACATTGGCCCTGACCCTCCTGCTTTGCCTTCTCCTGGCAGCCCTGGGGACCTGCCGTGGGGACGAGTTCCAGTGTGGGGAAGGGACTTGTGTCCCTACAATCAAGCGCTGCAACCAGGAACAGGACTGTCCAGATGGGAGTGATGAAGCCGGCTGCCTGCAGGGTGCGTGAGGTTGGAGGCAAAGGGGTGACACCCTCCCCGAAGAAGAGCCCTGAACTCTCCCAACTCCAGAGAGAGCAGAATTCAGAGAGGTCTCCCTTTGGTGCCTGAGATGTGTGTACCCCCAAAGCATCATTTGCCACTAAATTACCCAGATTTACTCCCTGCAGGTCCTGCTGGCCCCAGAACAGGATTTTAAAGGACTTTGCAAAAGCTCAAAGAGGCCTGGGGGGGGTGGGGCATGAGAAGGCACTGCAGGAAGTCCACCCGCACCATTTGTCCACGCCCCAGCCTCCACGTGGCTTTCTTCTAGCGTAAGCATAACCTCCGTCCCCAGGGAGCTCCCTTCATTCTCTGTGCACTTCAGAGGACTTGTGCACTGTCCTCTGGCGGGACACTGCCTCTGGTCATCACTCCCCACCTGTAGGAACCAGGACCTTGACCACAAGTCATCTGGGAAAATGGATAAAGGGTTAGGCAGTGAGGCAGCCTCCCCTATACAGGGCCTCTAGGACACAGGTCCCCCTCAGATGGTCAGTCCAGTCCCCAGGGTCTCTCTAGGGTTTCTACTTTCCTCTCAGGGCCCAGAACTGCCAGATCAGGCATATCGCCCCCTCCCCTCCACCAGCCTTGCCCAGCTAAATGATACATGGGCATCCTGACTTTATTCCTGGGGTTCTGCCCTTCTGAGAGCAGAACTCCCACCAGCCCCGTGTCCCACTGTCTATCCTGGGTCCTTTAGAGACCTATGGGGACTGGGGCTGGAGCTTCGCTCACCTCCCACGGACCTAGACCAGCCTAGCCCTCCCTGCCCAAGGTCTCACAGGCCTTGTCCACTCTCTTGTCCGGCCCGACAGAATCAACATGTGAGGGCCCCCGCAGATTTCAGTGTAAGAGTGGCGAGTGCGTGGACGGCGGGAAAGTGTGTGACGCTCAGAGAGACTGCCGGGACTGGTCGGATGAACCTCTGAAAGAGTGTGGTACAGTACCTGTCTCCTTCTGCCTGCTGGACTCAGCCCCACCATGCCCCCTCCTGGCATCCAGGCCAAGGCCCACACCTGCCCCTCTGCACACGTTCTGCTCTGACCCTCTCTCTCTGGAATTGTGCACTGTCCTCTGGCGGGACTCTGCCTTGTGGCCTCATTCTGCATCTCTACAAATCAAGCTGCCTTTCCTTTCCAACCCAGATGCTCAGTTATGCTTCCTCTCACAAACTCGGCCTCTCCTCCTCTCTCCTTCCCCATTGAGACCTTTGCTAACCTAGCCAGGGTCCTGGCCTCTGAGGCCTTCTAGTCTCTGCAGGAATCCAGGAAGAGAGGGAGAGGTAGGGGACAGCAGACAGTAGCCAACTGAGGTACATTCCAAAGCCACCTGGCTTGGGCTAGGCCGAATGAGGGTAAGGCAGACCCAGCAGCAGAAGGTGACAAGAAGGCGACACCATCCTGAGCCCCAAGGAGCTTGGGCTTTCTGAGAGAGAAGACTTACAGGATGGACATGAGTAAAGGGCGGGATGAGGCAGCTGTTCTAGAGCTAGAGCTGTGAGGGAGGGTTCCAGGCTGAAAAGAACAGGAGAGTCTGGGCTGTAGGTGAGGTGAGCAGCCCACAGAATATGCTAGAAACCCACTGTGGGCTCCAGGAAGGTTCATGTCTGAGCTCAGAGCTTTGGGCCCAGAATTCCTGGGAGGACGGAGCCTATATCCAACCCTACCTTTCTGGCAGACCAGGCTGCCAGTCTGAAGATTCCGGGGAGTTTCGTTCTCTTGAACTCCCCAGGAACAGCATGTTTTCACCCCTGTTGGAGATTTAAAAATTGGTTTTGGAAGGCAGCGTGGTCGGTTGCAGGTCACTTAGCCTGCACCGAAGCTGGCGGGAACGCGCTCATCTTAGGCCTTCCTGCTCCCTCAGACGCCCTGCCAGGAAAAGTCCTAGAGGAAGGAACGTGAGCAAAAGATAATAGGGAAGTGGGAACAACGGAGCCCAGCCTCCACCACCAACAACCCCCTCACCCCTCACAGGTCTGGAGTTAGCCAGGGGCTGCTAACCTACTAAATCTCTTCTTTCTGGTCTTTTGCACGACACATCTAAGAGAAGTATGTACGCATGTATTTGTGTCTGTGTGCTGGAGAGCCCAGTGTCTGTGTCCACGGCTCCTCCTTGGAGTAAGGCAAGGGGACTGCATCTTGTGTCTGTGTGTCCCTGCATCCGTGGGAATTTGTCTGTGGGGTCTGTGCGCCCACCAGTGTGTGGGAGCATGTACGCAGGGACACGCATGTGCTGGGGAGAGTGACTCTGCCCCTCCCTTCCATGGTAGCTTCTGGACCACCCCCACCTCCCCTGTAGGCACCCAGCAGAATCGCTTCCAGCATAGATAGCACTGGGAAGGCCCAGGGAAGCCCCTCCAGGCGCTGCTTTGGCACTGGCCTTCCAATGCACGGTCAACGAGGCCCCACTACTCATTCTCTCACCCCGAAGGGACTCTGTGCTTTCCTCTATCAGAGAAACCTGAGCCACTTCGAGCTTTCCCTCTTCCCTTTTCAGAACCATCCTACACATGCTAGTCTGTCAAGGGTTTGGTAAATACAGCTGTGGAGTTGCTGCTACCTACAGAGGGAGGGGGTCGGCGAACAGAGGGAGGGGGCAGCGAGTGGGTGCGTGAATGAGGCAGTGAGCGAGCGGTGAGCAGAGCAGACAGATGGACGGCACTGAGGGAATAATACAGTGTGGGAGAGGTCAGGGGAGGCGTGGAGTGACCGAAGATTCCCGGAGGTGGTGCCCCACAGAGTGCCCCTCAAAGCTGCCGTGGCTCAGCCCACCCCAGGGGACTGGGCCTTTTCCCAGGGCTGGACCCAGCTGAGTACCCCCAACCCCCCAGAACTTCCAGTCATGGGGTTGCTGTGATCTTGTTCTTTCAGTGCTACCAACATCCCGGGGAAACAGGAGGCGGCCCAGGGGTAAAGGGGAGTCATCCGTACGCATGGCTTGGGCTGGAGGTGGGCACCCGCCGCTGTGCATGGCCTGGGGCGGACCACTCAGACCAGCTGTGTGCATGGCCACAACTGGCTTGGCTCAGCTGTGCTTGGCTTGGCTGCAGTGGTGGTGCATGAACCTGGGGGGGTAGAAGGGTGGCAGGGCACCTTCTCTTGGCCTGCAGAATTAACCTGTGATCCCAAAGCTCAGAAGATGCTGTGAGGACATGGTGAGCTTTGGTGCCGGCCTCCCTAACCTCCCCTAGGACTCTGCCACAGGGGGCGAGGAAGCAGAGGGTGGGGAGACCCGATGAGCTTCTGGCTTCCTTCAGCCCCTGAAGCAATGGGACCAGACCTGTGATTGAGTATAAAAGGAGGGATAGGAGCTGAGAAGGGAGAAGGTGGAAATAATCCATCATATTTCACGGTAGGAGAGAAGTGCCAGAGCGGCAGCTCTGTGTAGAAAGCACCTGGGGTCTTAGATAACCACAAGCTCGGTGGGGTCAGTCTCTGTTGTTCAGACTCCCTCTGGGCGGCAGTGAACTAGCCCTGGGCCCTGTCCTAGTCGGGACATGGACAGATGGGATGTGTCCGGAGGAAGGCACTTGGATAGCAGGGCGTCAGAAATCAGCGCTTCAAGGAGACTCAGAGGGAACCATCAGACTCTGGCCAGCCCCAGCCAGTAGAGCTGGAGTGGGAGCAAAAGCTTCAGGAAGGCCAGTCCAGTGAGGAAGGCTTCCCTGGGAGGGAAGGGGCTCCTTGAGGCTGGAGATGTTTAAGCAAGGGCAGAAGGGGTTCTTGAGGTATCCTGAGGGTGAGAGGTGGTCCCTGCACAATGAGGTCACGAGGAAGGAGGAGCTGTGAGACCTGTGTTTGTGAAAGGAGAGACCTCAGGCGGCCTAACTGCCTCTGGCCTCCGGGTACACAGAGCCCTGGCCTGGGAGGCAAAGGACCTGAGTTCCACTCTGTCCCTGTCTTTGGGTCCAGCCTGGAGCAAGGACCTGCACCTCTCTCTGAGCCTCCTCTGCGCAGTCACCTGGTTAACAAGGCTGCGGCTCAGTGCAGCTGGAGAGCATCCTGGCCCCATGGGGGTCCTGCTGCCCGGAGTCTCTGCTTCAGCTCTAGGCCCTACCCCTGTCCTGCCCCCACCTCCCCAGCCAGGACTCCTGAACCCCCAGGAGCCTGTGTCCTTCCCCAGGGCTGAATGAGTGTCTGCACAACAATGGTGGCTGCTCCCACATCTGCACGGACCTCAAGATTGGTTTTGAGTGCACGTGCCCAGCAGGCTACCAACTCCTGGACCAGAAGACCTGTGGCGGTGAGACCCTCCCCACCCTCCCCCTCCCCCAGACAGAGGCAGAGCACCCTATAGGTTCTGACCTGTGCTCATCCCTGCAGACATCGACGAGTGTGAGGACCCTGATGCCTGCAGCCAGATCTGTGTCAATTACAAGGGCTACTTCAAGTGCGAGTGCCACCCCGGCTACGAGATGGACACACTGACCAAGAACTGCAAGGCTGTCGGTATGGGCACCTCAAGGTGGGGGTACGGGGACAGCTCCATGGGGTTGCAGAGAGCCGGCTGCCGCCACCTCTGTGAGGAGCAGATGGGTATGCAGGTACACACACATACACACGGAGCAGGGGGCACATGCGTTGCTTGGATTATAAGTGTACCTTGCACACAAACACCTGCACAGACCCTGCCCAGAGCCACCCAGTATATCACAGACACGGCACTCACAGTCACACCATGTATGGACACATGCTTGACCGTGCAGGCCACGCATACAGCACAGGCATTCCCAGGAGAGGGCATGACATGCACGGACCCATACATCGTTCTAGGCACTGGGGATTCGGCAGTAAGCAAAGCAGACACAGATCCCTGCGTGCTCTTTGGGACTTACATCCTGGTGCATGGGACAGACAAGAAATCTGATTTAAAAAAAAAAAAAAAAAGAAATCTGATAAATAAGTGAACTAGCATGGCAGATGGTGGTCATGGTTAAGGAGGAATACAACCCGGGGAAGGGGAGAGGGAAGTCCAGAAGGGCAGAGAGGAGTACAGTTTCAGACAGAGTGGTCAGGGAATGACCTCTGTGAGAAAGTAACATTTGAGTCAAGACCTGGAGGTGGTGAAGGAAGGAGACATGCAGCTATCAGTAGGAACCACATTTCAGGCCAAAGGAACAGAAAGTGCAAAGGCCCTAAAGCAGGAGCGTGCGGGGTGTGTTCCGATGACAGCGTGGAAGCCGGCGTAGCTGGAGCAAAGAGCACAGGAGATGAAGTCATCGAGGGGACTCTGGGCAGATCACAGAGTCTTCTAGACCATCATAAGGGCTGTCATCCCACGTCAGGGGGAAGCCTTGGAGGGCTTTGAGTAGAGGAGGGGTGTGCTGTGCCTTTCATTTCCAAAGGCTTCCTCTGGCTGCCGTGCTGGGAGGAGACTGTAGGGGACAGACAAGAAGCAGGGAAACCATTTAAGAGGTTTTTGTGTCATGCAGAAGAGGTGATGGTGGCTAGGACCATCGTGCTGCAGTGTGAATGATACAAAGCAGGCAGACTGGACGTACTTTGCAGGTTAAGACTTATTTTGAAGCAACAGGATTCACATACCCATTGAATGTAAGATGTGAGAGTTAAAAAAAGAGAGTCGAAGATGACGGCAAGGGTTTTGGCCAAACACCTGGGAAAACAGGATTGCTATCTACGGAGCTGGGAAAGATGGTGCAAGAAGCAGGGTCGGGGGAACAGTAGCTTGATTTGAGCATGTCGAGTTTTCAAGAAAGCTGTGTTGACATCCAAGCGGGGGTTGTGAGGAGGCCCTCGGACGCACAAGCGGAGCTCAGACGCACACACACGATGCATGGTGTGCAGCCACAGTAAGGGACACAAAGCCTGCAAACCCAAAGCCTACTGCCCCTACTGTGCCCCATGCCACATGTACCTTAGCGCGTCATGCATCCCATGCTGCCTGTTCTCGCTGCCCCCCCATCCCCCCAAGGGACGCGTGTCCTCCATGCACAGACTGTGAACGTGCAGCAGAGACAACACATGACTGCCGCGTCATCACAAGGCCCCGCAGAGGAACATCTGAAGCGCAGTCACACTAAATCCCAGCCACCTGCACACTGGGTTCCTAGCACCTCGAGATACCCTGTAACCCAGCTCCTGCCTTCAGAGGATCGTGTTGCTGCTCTCGTTTTGGGACAAAGAAAAGGGAACCGTCAGGGGAAGGGCTTTGACCTCGGCTCTCCTTCTTTCTCCTTCCTACACCCAGAGTTCTCCTTTCTCTGGACTCTCTTTGGGTACCAGATCCTCTCTTTCCCTGCCCCTGCCCCATCACCACACGCAGGTCACAGGCCGAGGCCACACAGGACTCTGTGTTGGTCCTCCCTGGTCCCCAGGGAACTCGTTAGCCTGACACAGATGCACAGTGACAGGGACCAGGCGGCCTACAGAAATGTCTGCTGGAAAACAGGGGGAGAAGGCCCAGGTAGCTCCAAGTGCAGGGGCTGGGACGTGAGAGTAGAACCAGGTCACAGGAGGGAAACCTGGAATTCAGTGCTGGCCCCTCACAGGCCTCTGGGGTAGTGACCTTCGTGCTGAGTAGCCAGGAATGTCTCGGTCACTAGTGAACTTCCTAAAATAGCCTCCTAAGTTTAAAAATGGCTTTTCGTGTGCATGGGTTGTCGTGTGTTGTCTCCATTGCACGTATATGACCCGTGCTGTATATTACACACACCCCACCCCTGCTACTGTTTCAGAGTCCAGTGCAAATGACACCCAGCTCACAGGAACCCTCCTGATCCCTGCCAGCCCCTAAAACGCCATCTCTGGTCATGTCCCTGAAACATCATCTCTAGTCATGTCCCCAAACACGTTCTGCGTAAACTAAAGTCTGAGTCTTCAGGGAGAGGAGTCTCATACTGCATCTCCTCTTTTAAACCTCACCCTAGTTCTGATGTTCATCCTCACACTCCAACCTCAGTCCCCTTCCTAAAACACCTGATGCTCACATTGCCCTGTTGTGAGCTATTGCAGTGGGGCCCTAAGCAGGGGAGCTGGGGAGCCATGCGTTCTAGGCAGAGGGGACCACTTGAGCAAAGGCCCGAGGCAGCCAGGCTCTGCCTGGTCATCATACTGGTCTGGTGGCTGGGGTCAAGGTGTGTTGGTGATGAGTGATGAGGCTAGATGGGGCTTAGGGTCACATCCCAGAAGGTGTAAGCCTAAGGAGGAAATGGGGAGTCGTAAAAGATTTGGGGCGAGTTTATGTCTAATACAAAGAATATAGATCTTCCGTTACACAGGGCACCTTGCACCTTAAGCCTCCCCATACACCGACCCCCCCCACCCCACCCCTTGCACTGACCATTTCTCTCACCCTTCCTGCACCGCAGCTGGCAGAAGCCCATCGCTGATCTTCACGAACCGGCACGAAGTGCGGAGGATAGACCTGGTGAAGCGGGACTACTCCCGCCTCATCCCCATGCTCAAGAATGTCGTGGCGCTGGATGTCGAAGTGGCCACCAATCGTATCTTCTGGTGTGACCTCTCCTACCGCAAGATCTACAGGTGAGTGGAGGCAGGTGTTCCACAGCCAGGCTGGGGCAGGGGTGGGGGGCCTGACAGGCGGAGAGGAAGGGGGACCTCTTTACCCACTCCGCCTCCAGAATCCGCTGGGGACAGATAGGGACTTGGGCAGAAACACAGGGTCACAACGGATATGGAACTCCCAGACCATCTCCTTCCCCGGGGCTGGCCAGGCAGATAGGTCTGTGGGGAGAGCCCCTCTGAGCCCACACCCCTGGGCTTTGACTGACCTCTGGTGGTCTGGGGGGCAGCACCAGACCTGAGAACCAGTCCACCAGACCAGGAGGTATGACACTCCAGCCTCTGTGAAGACTGTAAGGCAGCTTACCTGTCTGTGGGTCAGATCTTGTGGATAACTCAGTCCAACATGACTGAGACCTGGTCCTGCCTGGAGGACAGCACTCATAACACAGTGATGTCTATTACACTGCTCCCAAGAGGAAAGTACAGAGGGGGCCCCTTACCCAATCTGGGGTGTCAGGGAACTCTTCCTGGATGGCACTACCCCCAGCCCAGCCCTTTCCTTTGTCCAACGCCATAGTCAGTGGACTTCCACTCTCCAGAAGGCCCCTCACACACACCAGGAGGTCCTCTGGTAGGTCTTTCTCAAATCCCACAAGCCTGTCTCCCTGTGTGTCCGGGCCCCTTTTTGGACGTCATAACCTTTCTTTGTCCTGAGATGTGTGTGGCAGGACTGCCAATGACCAGGCCCAGGGTAGACTGTTGAAAGAACAATGGGGTGGATGGGTGGATGGATGGATGGATGGATGAAGATATACCAAGTGCTGTTCACAGACAGCTAGATACGTACCACACCCCGAACGCACAGACACATACTCAGTTTAGACTCACACACAGAAGCAGCTAGGGCCATGTCTGCCCCACAGGTATGCCTGGAAGAAGCAGGATTTGATGACAGACTGGGTATGGGGCTGAAGGAGGTGCATTCTGGGAGGTTCGGATTTCTGGCTCAGAAGCCTGCCATTTTCTGATATGGGAGCAGTGGGTGGGGTGGGGTGTTGGCCATTCTGGCTGGCTGAGGGGAAAGGAATGGGGGGCAGTTTGAGATGTGTTGAGTTCAAGGTCCATGGAACATCCCAGGGGTGCTAGTCGGCTTTACAGTCTGGAGCTTCAGAGAGTGGTCAGGATGGGAGAATCAGAGTTATGGGTGGCAGTGGGCACTGTGGATCTAATCAGCCAGAGGGAAGACGTGGGGGAGGAGAGAGCATTAGGGAAAAACAGCATTTGGGAGACAGAGTCCTGGTAGCGTTGCCGCCTGCGTGTCTGCTGTGTTCTCAGCCCCTTCTCTTCATTCTCACTGACACAGCCTTTCTGCAGATTCTCTTCGCCTCTCACCCAGCTGCGGTAGTGGCCCCCTAGCTGGCCTCCCTGCCTTCCTCCCCTCCCCTTCCATGCATCAACGCCACAGTGACCCAACATGCCTATCTGACCCTGACCTACCTCTCACCTGCTCAGTTACTCCCTCCTGAATAAAATCCCGACTGCCTGGCCTGGCCTGCAGGGCCCTGCCTACACTCACTTCCAGTCTGTGTCCCGCATGCTCAGCTCTACCCCCATCGAATGCCTCGCTGTTCCAGAACACACAGCTCTGGGTGCCCGCACATACCATTCCTTGTGCTTTCTGTTCCTTGTGCTCCTGGTGAGCTAATCTTTCAGGACTCAACTACAGAGCCTTCTCCAGTTCTCCAAGATAATGGAGTCTCCGTTTCTTGACTTCTTGACTGCTAGAGTCCCTGATGCTTTCCATAATCACGTTGTACTGTGATTACCTGGCTAGAAATTCCTGTCCCCCACTAAACTGAGCTCCTCCAGGCCAGGGACTATGGCTGACTCAAGCCTGTATACTTGCTCCTGGTAGCCTAGGAAATGGGAAGAATAGAAACTAGCCAAGTTCCTCTAAAATCCACTGCCATGGTCTAGAGGGGAAAGAGAGAGGGGAGGGGTGCCCGGGCAGCACCAGATGGACCCCTGGGTGGAACCCCTGCCCCATGACCAGCTCTGGTTGTCCCTAGCGCCTACATGGACAAGGCCAGTGACCCGGCAGAGCAGGAGGTCCTCATTGACGAGCAGCTGCACTCTCCAGAGGGCCTGGCAGTGGACTGGGTCCACAAGCACATCTACTGGACTGACTCAGGCAACAAGACCATCTCTGTGGCCACAATTGATGGTGGCCGCCGCTGCACTCTCTTCAGCCAGGACCTCAGCGAACCCCGGGCCATCGCGGTCGACCCCCTGAGAGGGTGAGTATCCCCACCCAAACTTCCCATTTTCCCTGAGGAGGCACTCGGTCCTCCTGTGTCTATCATTAAGAGTTATCTTGGGGACTTTGGAAGGCCATGGGCCACTCAGACAGCCCAAGGGAAGAAAGTCTGTGTGGGGCCCTCAGACTATTAACCCCTGACCAAGGGTTCTCTGGGCAGTGGTCATCAGGGTTCTCCTTACTTTGCCACTAACTCATATCCCAGAATCAGTGCATCGCAGAGCATAGTTGGGCTCTAAGGATGGCCCTCGTGGAAGCTTCTGGGGCAGGAAGTCTTTCCTCAGGTTGCTGCATGCTGCTGGTGGCAGCTCCCACACTCCCAGAGACAGAAAGCTCATTATTTCCCACAGGGGCCATTTCATTTCAAGGCAGCTCTGCCCATTAGAGAGTGTTTAGGATTTTATTTTTTTTCTCATATCCCCAAATCTGCCCAACTTTGACTTTCTCCATGGGCCTCTGGAGTTACATCAGACGCATCTACTCCCTGCCCTACAGGACAGCCAGCAAGATAACGAGGACTGAGACCACTGACTAGGTCTGGTGCACCCCTGGGTGCACAGCCTCTGGGCCCCTAACCACCCAGGCTGCCCTGGCTGTGGCCACACTTCCATTTTGGGGGTAGTGATTCTGAACAGAGCAAGACTCTTCCCTCCCTTCCCCAATAGGGATGTCCCAGGAAGGCATGGTTTCTCAGCAGCAGTAGCCATATTAAGTTTCCCAGGATCACTAGCTTCTTCCTGTTACTGTTTTCTTAATTGTAAACAAGGATAAAAAAACCCTCTTCTTCCAGTGAGGGTGGCTGGGGGCCACACTGGCCCCTGACAGAACGTGTGAGGCCTTGGGCAGGGACTGACCACTGTGCTTTACTGGGCACGCTTAGGAACAACCAGGCACCTGACCAATGATGAGTCATCTCACTTAATCCCCACTTCAGCCCTGCTCCCTGTGTGTAGTGACACCCAGCCCAGCTCCAGTCCAGTGTGGATGGGCCCGAGTCCCGGCAGGAAACCCGCCGCACACCTGAATCCAGATGACTTGGGGAGGGCTTAACAAGGGGTCTCTTTACAGAGGAGTGGGTGAGATCTGATGCACTGTTCCTAACACTGTGCCCTTAGCAGCACTAGGCCCGAGGGGCAAGAGCAGGGTTGGGTACTCGGGCTGGGAAGGAAAGAGCAGTAGCCACCTTCAGAGCAGTAGCCAGCCAGGGGCAACTTTGAAGAGAGGAATCTGGAACAAATACCCTGAGCTCAGTCTCTCGTCCTCCTGCTCCGACATGTCACTGAATGCAGCAGGAAGCCAGAAGACTAGAGAGCCAAGCCCACTGATGTGGTTCGCACACGGGTCAGATTTTTGGGTACAGAGCAGAATGGGGATGGGTAGAGAGTGACTCCAAAGCCACTAACAGAATCACTCAGCCCCCCAGCTGAAGGGGGCCCCCAGGCCAAGGCAGCCTTGGCCTGACACCAGATTCCAGCAGAGGCGGTTTTGGGGAGAAGGAAACCTTCAGGCTTTAGAGTTGGGCTTGTGTTTTATATAAAGTACAATGCTGGCTCCGCCGCTTATTAAAAGCGTGAATTGAGGGAAGTCAACCACTGTGAACCACAGTGTGCTCATTTATAAACCAGGACTAATAATTATACTCTCCAGGGGCTCTGGTGGGGCTGGGACGGACACATTTCTTTGTCCAACAAATACTAAAGAAGAGCCTGTTCCGGGTCCCACATGAGCAACCTACAGGTACACAACGAGGGGCAAGATGGACAAGCCTGCCCTCAGGGGACCTTACAGACTAGTGGGGGAAATAGATAGGAAAATACACCTCACCACCCAGATGCCCAAAGAAATAACCATTTTTTAAGTGCCAGGAAGGCAAGAACTAGTGCTTTCAGAGGTAATAACAGGGTGGCCCTATTACAGAGAATGATTCTGTACAGCAAAGATATTCACGCTGAGAAGGAGCCGGGGGACGGGTGGAGGCCTGAGGCTCTCAACTAACAAAGCTTGGTGCCTGCAGCCCCGTGGGATTGGGAAGGGTTGGGGTGGTGGTGGGAGAGAGGCCTGAGCAGGCAGAGCTCTGTCAGCCGTGGGAAGGATTTGGGATTTTGTTTTAAGGGCAATAGGAGAAGCCACTGTAAAGTTTAAAAACCAGAGAGTGATGATTTATTTCTGCTTCTGAGAGTTCCTTTGCCTGCTCTAGAGGGATGGGGTTAGAGGGGCAGTGATGGCTGTGTTTATAAGTACGTGAGGCAAAACCTCTCAGTTCATTGCCTGGCACACAGTAGGTACTCATTAATGTTCAAGAATGAAGCGAGGGAAACCCCAGGCTGAGTTCCTGCTGTGTGACCCTGGGGAAGCCGTCTACTTTTCCCTTTGCAGACCAGGAAAGTAAGAGAGGGTTGATGAGGGCCTTTCCTGCTCTGGCCTCCGGGACTCCGGTTAGAGCTGCCAGAGTGGCAGAGAGGGGCTCTGAGGCTGGTTGGCTGAAGCTGGGGGGACTCTTGGGGAACGCAATCTTCCCAGGGCTCTCAGATGAGGGGAAACTAATGCAACTGCTAACTCTTAAGATTCGATGGTTCCAATGGATTTCAGAGGCCTTCCCAGCCCCCACCAAACATAATATTCAGTGGCTCATTGAGCCCTCTGACCCACACCACCCCAACCCCATCCCCTGACTAAAATTCCAATTGAGTTCTTCTCTCTTTTAGGTTCATGTATTGGTCTGACTGGGGATACCAGGCCAAGATCGAGAAGTCTGGGCTCAATGGTGTGGACCGGCAAACACTGGTATCAGACAACATTGAATGGCCCAATGGAATCACCCTGGGTGAGGCCTGCCTTCCCTGGATTGGGGCCCTGTTCCACTACCCAGTGCTGACTACCATCTGGAGCCCCACGGGTCTTGTGTTTATATCCCCCAGAGAGTACCCGTGCCTGTATTTCTGGATGGTTGCCCCAGGCTCGCCTCCATGGGAGGCCTGGCCTAGAAATGTGGGTAGGGGAAGTAGGCACAGAGGAGCTGAGACCCTGGTTGGGATCCCAAATTCAAGACCTGATCCCCTGTCCCCAGATTTGCTGAACCAGCGCTTGTACTGGGTGGACTCCAAGCTTCACCAGCTCTCCAGCATTGACCTCAACGGAGGCAACAGGAAGATGCTGATTTCCTCCCCCGACTTCCTCAGCCACCCTTTCGGAATAGCTGTATTTGAGGTGAGCTCCGGGAGGGGAGACATGTCCCTAGCAGGACGCTAAAGCCTAGAAAAGGCTTTTCAAATAGGATGGCTCTCTGAGACGTGTCCAAACAGAAACAAAGGAAGAGGGAAGCCAGCTGACTTGTGCGCACACAGAGGCCTCGCAGCCTACTGTCCTGTGCTTCCTCCCCAAGACCCCTCTCAGAGCACTTGTCACAGGGAGGTTACTAGACCACGTGTGTTCCCTTTCTGTGCCCTCAGCGCCTGGCACTGTACCCCTATACAGAAGGTACACAATAAAGGGAGGGAGGGAAGAAGAAATATACATTTCCTTAGACTCTGCTATTCGAAATAGCCTGAGAGATGCTATTCAGCTCAGCACACTTTGGCTGACCTTTGCTGGACCCTGGGGTCATTGAAGTGAATCAGATGTTAACTCAGTCCTCACGAAGCTCCCCGGAGGGTGGAGCGTCCCACCCATCCTGTGCCTGTATTCGGCCCTAACAACCTTTCTTCTTGGGGAATGAGTAATCCAGAACCAACCCAGGTCTTACCATATCGATCTTTGCCCCCAAGGGGAGGGAAAGCAAGGGGACCGTGGTCTGTGGTGGCTATTGGGCCATATTTGCTTGGAGTGACATCACTCAGCACTGCTCTGAAATTCTGGGCAGAACCCCACCTCCAAGTCCAGCGCCCGCTTGGAAAGACAGGTGTGTGCAGACACATGTAGGTGCTTGTGCGTGTGTGTAGCGTTGCACACACAAATAGTGTAAAGTGTATGCGTGTGTCTCCAGAAATCCAGCCATTTACAAGCGTGCTTTTCTGGTATGTGCTGGTGCTTGTGAATATGTAAGTACTTACACCAAGACTTGGCCAAGTGTCTGTTCTGGTCCAAGTGTGCTTTTGTGGGTAGGTGTCCAGATCTGTGCATGGAGATGCATGGTTGCACCTGTTGTTGTGGACTTGCCTGCAGGTGCACCTGTAGGCTTATGTGGACAGAATGTTGGATGCATACAGATCCATGTGTACCAGGAAGCTGTAGGAGGACATACCAGGGAATAGTCCCCTCCAATCTTGGTCCCAGGCCCCGGTAGGTGTAGAAGCCATTGAGACCAGACCTTGGGCTTCTCCTCGGCTCCAGGAAGCAGGCCTAGCTCAGCATGAATGAACAGTCTTCAGGCCAAAGCACAGATCCAACAAATAATCCTCCATGATAGAGGGGAACAAGAGTATGTGCCACAGATTAGTGGCTGAGAGCCTATCCCCCGGGCCCCCTGTGAATCTGTGGGCAGGAAAGCTCAGGGGAGAGGTCAGGGCAGTTTTTGTGATGATGGTTTGGGCCAAGCCCTGAGACTAAGGTCACGGGTTTAGGCCCTAGGCCTCCCATCCTGTGCATCTGTACCCCCACAGGACAAGGTGTTCTGGACAGACCTGGAGAATGAGGCAATTTTCAGTGCAAATCGGCTCAATGGTCTGGAAATCTCTGTCCTCGCTGAGAACCTCAATAACCCACATGATATTGTCATCTTCCATGAGCTGAAGCAGCCAAGAGGTGAGCCTTGCCTGGCCCCACAGCCCCTGCCCACACCCTCTCCCTGCACTAGTTGGGCTGTGTGGTTCCCCTAACGCCATGTCCCAGCATTCCCAGGACACGTGGAGACAGCCACTCTCGTTGGGAGTATGCTTTGCTGTCACACATTTTACCTCATTTCCTTCAGCTCTTGGTGAAATAAGGCTGGGTATAAAAACTATAATATAGGGGCGCCTGGGTGGCTCAGTGGGTTAAGCCTCTGCCTTCGGCTCAGGTCATGATCTCAGGGTCCTGGGATCGAGTCCCGCATCGGGCTCTCTGCTCAGCGGGGAGCCTGCTTCCTCCTCTCTCTCTGCCTGCCTCTCTGCCTACTTGTAATCTCTCTCTGTCAAATAAATAAATAAAATCTTTAAAAAAAAAAAAAAAAAAAAACTCTATAATATAAAGTTCCATGTGTGCCTACAAGAAGTGGGTGTTACTTTTCTCATTTAGAAAGCTGGGGCTCAGAAAGGTAAAACAACAGAACTAAAACCCAAACTCAGGTCTGTCTGATTCCAAGAACTGCTTCTGCCGGGAGGGAGCACATCGCCTCTCATTTATGATGTGTACCCATTTTGCCGCTATATAAGCTAATATATCCCCGGGCCATGGAGCAATCCAGCTCATTGGGACCAGAAGCCAAGAATCCTGCTCATCGGGCTCCCGGGCTCTCTTGCTAGGATATAGTGATCAGGCTACCTGTAACTCAGCTGTGGCCACCAGGGTGACAGTGGAAGGTACAGGGGAAAGAGGGGATGAGCATGGTGCCTGATTCTAGACCTGAAAGTTTAAATAAGAAAGAGACATGGCACATGGCATAGAGGGAGAAACATGGACTTTGGAATCCAACAGACCTCAGTTTAAATTCCAACTGTAAAATTACTAGAACTGTAACTTGTACCAGTTTGTCAGTGAGCCCAGACGTCTGGTACCTGTCATTCCGGGCCATGCACCCACCTCTCACATTGTCGTCAAGATTGAAGGGAAGTGGGGGGTGAGGGGAGGAACACCAGGTCCAAGGCTGGGATATGCCCAAAAAGAGTAGGAGAGAAAGCTTTTGGAGCAAGCCGACTGGGAAGGGCCTCATCCTTGGAAGAAGGGAGGACTTGGCATGTCTTGTCTTTGCTCCAACTCTCTCTCTCTCCCTCTCTCTCTCTGTGCCATTAGCTGCAGATGCCTGCGAGCTGAGTGCCCAGCCCAATGGCGGCTGTGAGTACCTGTGCCTTCCTGCTCCTCAGATCTCCAGCCCCTCTCCCAAGTACACGTGTGCCTGTCCTGACACAATGTGGCTGGGCCCAGACATGAAGAGGTGCTACCGAGGTAAGCAGACCTACGGGGTGGTGGGGGGGGCAGGCCCCCAGCAAAGTGAGATCCCCTCCTGCTAAACTCCTCCCTTGGCTTCCGGGACGCCATATGCTCCCGGTTTCTGTCTGTCTTTTCTGGCTGCGTGTTGCCTTCTTTACCATCCTTGAATGCTGGTGTCCCACAGGGTCCTTCCAAGGCTTTCTCTTCTCACTTCCAAGAAAAAATGCACATTTACAGACAACATTTTATTTTATTTATTTATTTATTTTTTTTTTTTTAAATTTTTTAAAGATTTTATTTATTTATTTATTTGCCAGATAGAGATCACAGTTGGCAGAGAGGCAGGCAAGAGAGAGAGAGGAGGAAGCAGACTCCCTGCTGAGCAGAGAGCCCGATGTGGGGCTTGATCCCAGGACCCTGGGATCATGACCTGAGCCAAAGGCAGAGGCTTAACCCACTGAGCCACCCAGGTGCCCCATACAGACAACATTTTAAACTCAGTTTCAGGGGCTTTCTGGAGGCCCTTGAAGACCTGAAATTAAGAATCCTTTTCCCTATGGCTTCAGTTCCTATTTCTATGCAGGTGACTGTGAGCTTGCCCATTCCTTACCTAGAACTGGACACATGACACAGAAGCCCTTCTGTGATATGATTAGGACTAATAGTTAATACTTGGGCCGTGTAAGCCTCTATTCATTGTCCAGTGTTGATACAGGGCCAAGGCCTTTGGCGTAAGCACAGATCTGCTACATCAGATTTATGAATTATGATTTCCAGGTCCAGTTCTTTAAAGTAGAGTGAGAATTTAAATTTAGTAGTATAACAATATGCATGCAAAATTCTTCTAGATTTATGTATCCCCCCCCCCAGTCTTTTACAGTGGTCTTGCCCACACCTAATTCTATAGCCTTGTTTTAATGACTTGTCTTAATCAAATCAATGTGCGGTTTAAACACAAAGTACTTGGGATTCAGCTAGAGGAAAGGTCAGAGCCCATTCAGGAGGTTTAGGGAAGGCTTCCTGGAAGTGGCATTTGAGCTGAGCCTTGAGAATGACTTCATAAGTATAATTTATAGAGGCAGTGAGTTAGGCCTTTAGCAAGAGAATTCTCTGTGCAAGTGACTCCGTGGCATTTCCCCTCCAGCACCTCAATCTACCTCAACTACGACGTTAGCTCCTACCACAGCGAGGACACCAGCGGAAAACACGAGAGCCCCTGGGACCACTGTCCACAGCCTCACGTACCAGAACCACAGCACAGAGACACCAAGCCTGGCAGCTGTGGTCCCAAGCTCAGTTGGCGTCCCCAGGGCTCCCAGCATCAAGCCATCTGCCCCAAGCCCTGCGACCAGCAACCACTCCCAGCACTGTAAGGAAATGAGCTCTGCATTCTTTGGTGACAGGGGAGGGGCCTTCGGGAAGCCTGGGCGGGTGGGGAGGTGCTGGGGAGGGCTGAGAGGGTTTGCGGGGGGGAGATATGTGGAAGAAGAGATCACACCAGAGCAGAATCTCGGATCTCTCTGAGGGAGCTGGTAGAAGTGCCCACCTATGATTTAGGAGTCTGAGGTGCCCCTGACTTGTAGAGGGTCTTGTGGGAAGCCACTTCCTATCTCTGAGCCTCAGTTTCTTCACCTACAAAGTGGGACTGATAACTGCCCTTCCCTCACCGGCTTCACAAGCTTGCCTAGAGAGACAAAGGAGGTGATGTAAACAGAAACGGCTCGTGCGCACAGCTTCTGCTGCTGCTGGGCATGGGCCTGGGTTCACTACTGACGCAGGG
The DNA here is from genome assembly GCF_022355385.1 of Mustela nigripes. Taxonomy (NCBI): domain Eukaryota; kingdom Metazoa; phylum Chordata; class Mammalia; order Carnivora; family Mustelidae; genus Mustela; species Mustela nigripes. The sequence continues at coordinate 42,612,343 of NC_081570.1, read as the reverse complement.
ATGAGGGAGTGTCCCTCTGATCTGGAAACCTCAGAAGCTCTGGTCTCTTTTCTTAGCTCTCTTAGCCTGTTCCCCAGCCAGTAACACCCATCACTATGGTCTGCTTGTGCCTCTTTCCAAACCCTGGCATGAAAATAATTAAGTTCAGCACTTATGAAATCATCGGAAGCAATACTTGTCATGGCTAGAAATGTTCTGTCTCATGAGCCAGCAAATACCTTTTTAATTAAGTCACCTGCCAGGGCAAGTTCACTTAAGAAGATAAACCATCTTTAAAACATCTTCCCATATGTGGCCCAGAAACCAAGCAGCCCGGTAGCACCTTTCTCATCGGGCCCATCTTGCCGGCAGAAGCTGGCTTTGCAGAGCTGACCGCTCACCCCGACTTTTGGAGGTTTAGCTCAGTGAGTTCCAGGCCCTCTCCAGCGGGGCAGAGCCTCTGATCCAGGTCTCTGCACCCGCCTCCTGCTGCTCAGGGTGTGCTCATGCGCAGTGAGGGCACTGCGGCCACAGACTTCCCCAGCAGTGCCTCACTCTGAAGCCTGCAAGGCTGTGCCAGGCACCGGGCGTAGTGAGCGCTCTGCCTAAATTACCTCACTTAACCGTCACAGTGACCCTTGGAGGTAGGTAACTGGCCCACACAGGTAGGGAATAGGAGAGCTGGGATTTGAACCCAGGATGTCTGACCCCAGAAGCCTGTGCTGTTGGTTCCACTACTTATAGTGCCTCCCATTTTAATTACTTATTGAAAATAAGCTGATAGTGCAGACGGACAGAGAGACCACCCAAGCAACAGAGACAAAGCAATAGGTACGGGCTGGAAAAGGCAGTTGCCTTAGTCAACAACGTAGAGACCTAAGTGTTCACTCTGCCAAGCACCCCACCACCACCACCCAGCTTCCTATCACTGTGGTCCTGTGGGATGGCCAAGGGACATGGGGCACACATCCTGGGTTTGGATACCAGCTCTGCAGCTTCTCTGTGAACCCGCAGAATGCCAGTAAGACTGTGTTTTCCCATGTGTGAAATGAAGATAACCGTTGTTGTGCTCACGTCGGGGGAGTTTTGATAGGAACTGGAGAGACTGAATTGTTAGGCATTAGTCAGGCGCCTTACTATGGAATGAGAGCAAGAAGCAGCTGGCAGTTCTTACAGCTTGAGGCAAGCAAGGACTTGGGCTCACGGCGATGGAGCATCGTTAGGCACGTTTGTGTTTTGCAGATGGGAATGAAGGCAGCAAGATGGACTCAACCGTCACCGCTGCGGTCATTGGGATACTCGTGCCCATGGGTGAGTGTGGCCCCAAGTCTCCAGGGAGACCAGAGCAACCGTGCTCAGGCTCTGGGGAAAAGCACTAGCCTTAGCCCTGAGCACACTGACCTGTCGCATTGAGGAGACTGTGGCTCAGAGAACTTTTCTGCCCCAGGAGATTTCCAGCCCACTTCCCAGTGTGATCATTTGGTATCTTAGCTTGGCACGTAAGACCCTTCAGGACCTGGCCCCCGGCAGCTGTCCTAATGCCTCACTGTACCCCAGCGTTCACCCTTCACCTGCCTGAAGGCAAACTTTTGGCTCCACGGACACAGGGCTGGGGCCTCTCTTGTTTGCCACTCTCCCCAGCTCCTCGCAGTGGCTGCCACATGGTAGGATATAAAATATTTGTTGAATTAATGAGGAGCGCTGCTTGCCGTGACTTTAGGAAATCATGCTATCTTGCTTCCTTTCGGTTTGGCTGCGATGTACCAGACTCTGTGATAAGCGGAGAGAAGGTGATTAAAAATGAAGAAGACATGGTTCCTGTCCTCAGAAAGTTTAGTATTGTCGGAGAGACCCACATAGCAGATAATTTGACCATGACATGGGAAGTCTAAGCCATGGGCGGTCTGGGGAAGTGCCAAGGAAGTACTTAACTTGGAATCGGAAGAGAAGGGAAGTGAGCAGGGAAGGTTTCCGAGTGGAAATGATAGGAAATGACTCACGCCGAGTCAGCCCAATGAAGAAGAATCCAGAGCTGTCCAAGCAGTGGAAACAGCATGAAGCAAAGCCAGGAAGGGGAACAAGCATGGGAGGGCAAGGTGGGGGTGGGCTTGGGACCAGAAGTCCAATATGGCCAAAATATAACACTGAGTTCAACCTCTCGGAGAACCACGGAGGCTGATTTAGTCTCTCCTACCCCGCGGTTCGCACGGTATCCTGAATATGCTGTCTTGTTCTAGTCTCATCTCTTGGTGGGGTGACTGCCCATTCATAGGCTGATCCCCCTTGCTTGCCCACGGGCACCTCAGGGACCAGCACTTTGCCCATTTATCCTGGAAATCCCCAGTGTAGTGGTGAGCTAATGAGTGAATGTTTTCAAAACTCCTACACCGTGCAAGGGACTGTGCTGGATGCCAAGGGTCCAGGGAAGAGAAAGATAAAAAAGACTTTTTAAGAGCTTTCAGTCTTTACTCAGACTTGGTCCTAAAATGTGATGCAAGAGAGGTGTTACCACATACTACATACATACAGCTACGTGGGGCCCTGCAGAGGAGAGGGAATGATCCTTCCGGAGAAGGGGCCCTCTGAATTGGCCTTGTAAGGCTTTAACCATAAAGATGATGGGGAGACTATGGCAGGCTGAGTTTGAGTAGAGTGAATGGAAAATACTCTGATCATTGTTTAGTAAAAGAGAAACCAAGCCCTTTCCTGCCATCCTCTACTCGATAGAAGGAAGGGCGTGTGTAGTCTGTTTCCCTGATAGAATCCACTCCAATGTAATTAATATTTTTTAAATTTCTGCTCTTCTGAGGGGTGAAAGATGAGTATTCTTTCCCTGGCATTTCCCTATGAGATAGAGTATCATTTCATATGCTTGATGGCCAATTACATTGCCTCCTAATGCATTGCTCACTCCCAGTCTTGTCTTGATTTTCTCTTGGTTCTTGATCTTATTCTTATTTGTAGAAATATTTATGCATAAGGAATATTAAACCTTTGTAATATACATTACAGATATTCTCTTCCTTACTCCCACTTGATTTTTAAATGTTTGTGGTTTTTTGCTACACACAAATTTGAAAATTTGAAGTGTCCGATCTTTTCCTCTTTCGTGTTAGGATTTCTGGGTTTCGTGTTTTCCTTAGGAAGGTCTGTCTCAATGTAAATTGTTAAAATATCTTCACATATATTTTTCTACTAAACATTATTTTATATTTAGACAGAAATCCATTTGGAATTTATTTAGAGTATGCTGTGAGAGATTTAATTATTTTTTTTTTCTACAGGCCTTTTTCATTTTCCCAAGACCATTATTGAATAATCCATCCCTCTGACTTGAATTGTCGTCTGTATTATAAACTACATGCCTGGGGCACCTGGGTGGCTCAGTGGGTTAAAGCCTCTGCCTTCAGTTCAGGTCATGATCCCAGGGTCCTGGGATCGAGTCCCGCATCGGGCTCTCTGCTCCGCAGCGAAGCCTGCTTCCCTTCCTCTCTCTCTGCCTGCCTCTCTGCCTGCTTGTGACCTCTGTCTGTCAAACAAATTAAAAAAATAAAAAAAAATCTTTAAAAAAAAATAATAAAAAAATTTAAAAAAATAAACTACATGCCTATCCATACTTTGATCTTCTTCTGGGCTGTTCATTGTCCTTCACCGGTTACCTGTCCATTCCTTTATATGGCAAGAACAACTTCACACTAGATTTTAATACCTAGTAGGGCATTATTGTGCTTGCAATATTAGATTTTGTTCAACTTCTCTTCTAGATAAACTTTAAAATCATCGTAATTCTTTAAAAATCATGATGGAATCTTTTAAAAAGAGGATTTCTCTTTCTTTTATTTTGTTTTAGTTTATTTATTTATTTATTTTGGTAGACAGGGATCACAAGTAGGCAGAGAGAGAGGAAGGGAAGCAGGCTCACTGCTGAGCAGAGAGCCCAGTGCGGGGCTTGATCCCAGGACCCTGGGATCATGACCTGAGCTAAAGGCAGAGGGTTTAACCCACTGAGCCACCCAGGTGCCCCAAATCATGATGGAATCTTTTTTTTTTTTTTTTTTCATGATGGAATCTTATGCTTCGGATACATAAGTTGATGTGGGGAGAAGTCACATTTTTATAATACTGAAGCTTCCCATCCAGGAACATGACACATCTCCCAGTTTTTTTGAGTCTTCTTTTATATCCTTCTGTAAAATTGTATAGATCAAATAGGACTTGAGCATTTCTTGTTAGGTTATCAAGGTATTTTGTAGTTTTCCATTGGGCTGGTATGAATGTTCCATTTTCTAATTGGTTATTGCTCATTGATAAGAAAGCTATTGATTTTTTTACATTAATTCTTGATGAACTGAAGTTATTTCGAATAGTTTTTAATCTGCTTTTTTCAGATTTTTCTTTAACATACAGAACTGATGATATTAACACTTTGGTTCCTCGCACTCCCCTGTGTGTCTTCTTCCATTCCTGCTCTGGTCTCACAGCAGAGCTAGGTCTCTGGAACCATAAAATGGTGGTGACGGTTGTCCTGGCCTTGTCCCCATCTTTAATGAGTATTGATGATCACAGTCCTACCAAAGTAAAACACTCCCTCTCAAGCAGCCTGGATATCTGTCAGTAGCCTTCACTTGAAAGCTCACAGTGACCACCTACTATCTCATGAAGCCTCAGGCCCCATTTTTGCCCGACTGTGTTAGAGAACTTACTTCTTTATTCATTAATACGTTCATTGGTTGCCCCTTAGAGCCAGGGTCTCCCTCCTGTGTCCCCTTCCAGAGATGCGCCTCTCCTTGCAGAGCCCCTGCTTTGGAAAGAAACACCCCACCCCGCCATCCACCCTCCATTTGGGGTAAGAACGGTTTTCTCAGAGAATTAAAAGGTGGCAGCAGCGTTAGGACAAAGGTGTGGTGAGGAAATTCAGTCATTCACTCCGTACATGTTACTGAGCTGGACAGAGAGGTGAAGACACAGTCTGTGCCCACAAAGAGCTCAGTCTAGTTGGGGCTACACACATATAAAGGACAGGACCGCAGGCTGGGAACACACAGGAGGGAGCAACAGACTGGTCCAAGGAAGAGATAGGAGAAGGGCTTCCAAGCAGCAGAAAAAGGACACACAGAACCACCTGAGGAACCAGGGGCAGGAAAGTTGGAGAGGGGGCGTGAAATGCACTGACATCTGAACAATGGACTCGAGCCTCCTGGAAGTTCAGCATGCTGTGTCCCTTTCTCCAGCGGTAATAGCCCTGCTGTGCATGAGTGGCTACCTGATCTGGAGAAACTGGAAGCGGAAGAACACCAAAAGCATGAATTTTGACAACCCAGTGTACAGGAAAACAACGGAAGAGGAGGACGAAGATGAGCTCCACATAGGGAGAACTGCTCAGATTGGCCATGTCTATCCTGCAGTAAGTATCCCTTGTTTGGAGAATTCCTTCTTTCCTTCCACCTTTCCTTCCTTCCTCCTCCCTCCCTCCCTCCCTTCCTTTTTTTTCCCTCCCTTTCTTCCTTCCTCTCTTCCTTCCTCCTTCCCTCCTTCCCAAATTATTCAAGTGTGCCAGGCACTATCCTAGGCCCTGGGGACACAGACACTCTAGGGCAGGTGGTTGGGGTGGAAATGGATCAGGGACCCCCCACACACACACACAGCTAGAGGCTATTCCTAGAGTAAAGAAGCCAATGTCTTTGTTTCTACTGAGTAAGTTTTCAGAACCTTCGGCCTGGAAGGGTAACTGTGGCCATGCAGTTCACATGCATTCATCGCACACGAGCCAAGCACAGTCCCAGATACGCTGTGTTCACAAGGTGGGAAGGAAGGTTCCCACTTCTGAGGAGCTGGTTGGGGGGAGAGTCATTTGCTGTTGTACAGCTGTGCGTGGAGTGCCTTGGTGGAGCTCAGGAGTCTCTTCCAGGAAGCTTTCCCCAGTTTCTCTGTTCTTCCACAGCCTCTCTCCGTCCCAGCACCTGTCACACTGTAGTCAACTTGTCTTTTTGCTCATTGGTCTCCCCACTAGACTATGAACTCCTTGAGGGCGGGCTCGTTCGATTCATTGGTTTCCCTGGGGCCTAGGTCTGCCTAGCTGGCTCCCGGTGATATTAGCTGAACAGACGCTGTGGGACCATCCATGGAGCTGTGAATTCTATTTGGGAAGCCAGGCAGGGAATGTCTCACAGAGGCTGTGATAGATGAACTGTAGCCTTGAAAGGTTCATAGCAGTTTTTCGGCAAGAGGAGGGAAATGGCATTCCAGAAAGAAGCACGTGCCAAGGCTGAGGGGCACAATAGGGCCTGGCCTGTTGGGGGAGCAGATGTCATGGGTCTATAGCAGAGTCAGGGGGCTGAGTGTGACCTCATAGGTCATCCAGTCCATCCCCCTGTCAGGCAATCAGCAGCTTTGATCACCCACTGTGGGCAGAGCCCTGTCTTGGGGAGACCAGAGAACTGGAAGACCCAGCCCCTGCCCTCAAGGAGCTTTTTGTCTTGCCGGGGGAACCAAGGTCACAGCTGCACCAACTCCCGAAGAACTCTCTTTCCGAGCTGCCTGTCGTCAAGTGCAAGGTAGGGCAGTGCCACTTTGAGTCTGAGGGGCTGGTGAGTGAGGGCATGAGCCTAGGCAGGTGCAGCCAATCCTAGACGGCATTCTGGTCCTGGAAGGCTGCCCATTGTAAGCTGGGTGTTGGGGCAAAGAGGAAAGATGAGCTTGGTGTAGACCGAGGAAATGGCGCGTGGAAGAAATGATCGAGTATGGGGCAGAGCAGACTGCCTTGCTGCTGAAGCACTATTCACGAAGGGGAAGCAGGGGACATGAAGTGGAGCAGGTGAGGAGGGCTGGCAGAGGGCCTTGAGACTTAACCTTGGCCAATCACGGAAGAAGGGGCTTGACCAGGTTTTACAGCCTGGCGGGGGTGGGGGGTTGCCCAGTGGAAGAAGGGTGGAGCTCAGCTTACAGAGGTGGCTCCCAGTTTCACTGCTCCATAGCCTTGTGGTCTTAGTCACTTCTCTCTGCTCACTTCTATGTGTAAAATAAGAATGATAACCCCCATTCTATCCGCCTCCTGAATTCATAGCGTTCAGGCGGGACAGCGTAGGTGAGAGAGCTTTTGTGAGTTAGAAAGCACTCTACAGGTGTCATGCGGCGTTGTATCCCAAGGGGCCAGTAACCCCTCTGGAGAGGCTATTCCTGAGGCATCTAGGCCCAAGGAGTAAGCTCCTGTCAGCTGCAGGGAAATAGAGCAGGAGAGGGAGGAAATCGACATTTAGTGAGAACCTCCTGTGTGTCAGACACGACTCAGTGTTTTATGTACATTTCCTCGTATAGTCTTTACAGTAACTTGATAGAGTTGAGATGATTAACCCCATTTTGCAGATGAGGAAACTGAGACTAGAGAATTTGAATAATTTGCCTAGGGTCACAACGAAGAAGTAGCAGAACCAGGACAAAAATTCCAGTCTGTATGCACACAAAAAGTCTGTGCTCTTTCCACTTACATCATGGGGTAAATAGCCTGGGAGTTCTGAGAATCAGATTCCTCGACAGCCTGTTGTCCCCCCTTGTCCTTTTCTCAGATCACTCCACCGTCCCTGCCTTTGGTGTAGAGATTGGTCTTGGAGAGAGTGGGAGGGCACCTGGACAAAAGAAGAGGGTCTCAAGTGTCTTTGCTAGTAGAGCAAGGCCATGGCCTTCACCCAAACCACAAATAACCCAAAGATGATTTGAAAGGCAGTGGAGTCACTTGATAATGTCTGTAGGCTGTCCATGGATGGGAAGTGATAGTCTGATTCTATTGTATTATGCTGGTCAGGCTGATCTAGAATACTGTGCCCCCCCCCCCCTCTACGGAGATGATCTCATTTGGTTTCTCAGCAACTCTCTGTGGTAGGTCCTATTCTTACTCCCATGTGACAGATGGTAAAACCAAGGCTCAGAGAGGTAAAGTGGTTACCCCAGTTCACTTAGCTAGGAGAAAGATATTGAAACATGGGTCTGCCCAAAGGAGTGTACTCAGGAAATGGAAGAGTGGGAAGACAGGATTACGACAGACCCAGTTGGGGAAAGCTAGAGAGGTAGCCTGGAGGAGAAAACACTCAGAAGGAAAGGAAGGGAACTGAGACACTGTCTGCAGATTCAAGGGTGGTCTGTATAGAACTCTGAGTCTAAGAGAATCGGGGAACATTGGAATAGTTAGAGAAAGAGATTTCTTGTCAGTAGAGGAAAGAGGTTAAGTCCACTGTCTGCTCTTCCAGTGGAATAAACCAGCTCAGGGCTTAATGGGCTCAGCCCACTAACAGTCAGCCATTTGTGACAGGGGAATTCTAGCATCTAATGACTAGAAAGTAGGCTTGAGAAAAAGAGGGATTGAATTTAATTGACCTGTACCGCCTTCCGACTCTGTATGATCAGTTACGAGGGGTGCAGCAGATCGCCTGCCTACTGGTGACTCAAAAGCTAGAGACAAGTAGCTAATGGCCTGGGATTAAACATTGGCCAGAGCTAACCCACTGATGTTGAACAAACTTAAAATCCTATAAGGAAGGACTGAGAAAGTTGTGACCTCTGCAGCACTCCTTTACCATGAGGCAGTAAAGAATGTTGGAGAAAGCGACAGCTGTAGATTCACCCAGGTCTGGGTTCAAATGTTAGTTCACCCACTTGCTATGTGATCCAGGACAAATGTTGTTAAAGCTCATTGAGTCTCCGTTTCCTCATCTGTAAAATAAATACGACAAACCTGTCTCCCGGGGTAGTGTGAAGATTATGTGGGCTGATGCCTGTCTGCTGTCTTGTGGGGACTCAGTAAACAGCTCCTGTGGGTCTAATGGTGATGTCTTTGCTCTGTCTCCCCAGCGAGTGGCATTAAGCCTTGAAGATGATGGACTGCCCTGAGGATGGGACCACTCCCTTCGTGCCTCATGGAATTCAGTCCCATCCACTACACTTTCTGGATGGTGTATGCCTGCATGAAGGGGTTTCTGTATATGGGTCTGTGTGAGTGAATGAGTGTGTGTGTGTCCGCGCGTGTGTGATTTCTTTTTAATTTATGTTGCGGAAAGGTAACCACAAAGTTATGATGAACTGCAAACATCCAAAGGATGTGAGAGTTTTTATATGTATAATGTTTTATACACTTTTTAACCGGTTGCACTGCCCATGGGGACTTCATGGAATGGCTACTGCCGAGTGACTGACACGATGTACATAACCAAATGGGGCTGATGGTACAGTAGCTTACTCATCATTTTAAAACTATATTTACAGAGGGTGTTTGGTTTGGGGGTCTTTTTTAGGTTTTGGAGTTTGGGGTTGATTTTTTTTTTCAAGTATATAGAATGATGATGCTTTGTGGCTTCCATCAACATAAGTAAAAAAAAGAAGAAAACACTTCAACTCCCTCCCCCACTTAGATTATTTATTAACATATTTCAGAAATAAGATTAGTTCTATAAATAATTTAGAGACATGAGAGTATTTATTTTTGGTATGACTGGCCCACCATGCAGACTCCGCGTGCATTGATATTCCTATGTGTATGTGTGTGAGAGAGACAGATCTGTAGAAAAAGGCGTGCCTGGGGCTGTTCGAATCCATACAGAGAAATACATGGGAAAACAGTCCACGGAGGGGCATCTGTAGTTTTCAGAGAAGCCTCTGGAAATTTGGCTCAAAAAAATGGATGCCATGGTTTGGTAAACACGTGGTGGAAGAGGCAGGTCTTCCCCACCTCTGGCAACTCCTGGGACCCCAGTCAGTCAGGCAAAGCCTTTCAGTTCACCCATGCCTGCCATGACTCCCACTTGGGCTTTCTCTTCTGTGGCTGAGGCCAGTGCACAGACGTCACACGGTGCCAGTTCTCGTGAGCTCAGGCGAGAACATGCCCGAACCTTGGCTACTGCTTATTTTAAAGTTTGACATTTCAAGTAACTTCCTTTTCCTTCAGGATGCTTGGGTTGAATTCGTATGTTTCCTCTGACGCAGGTAGAGTGCCATCCTTACTCATAGAGAGCTAAGTGGAGGCATTTCTAGAACAGCCCAAGTTTCCTGTAGAGACTGGCTCAGGCACTGAACCTCTGAGACATGCAGTGGGTGAGGATAAGGACAGCGGAGTGGGTTCTGTTACATCTCTGTTTCTCCCTTTCCCTTATTCTCTGCCATTTCCTGTAAGTGGGGGAAACAACACAGGCTTGCTACCATCATGTGTTCATATAGAGGAAAGTAGCTTTAGGCAGAAGTCAGAAAAAGTGGCCAAACTTGAAGTCCTACAAGAGGGAAATGGCATACACAACGTTATAGCCTATTGGATATATATGTTCACACAGGGATTTGGTTTACTACTTTGTAAATAAAAAAACTCTGGGTATATGTATAGATTTTTTTTCATTATGGACACTTTTCGTTGTTTTTCCTGGGTGTTGGGAGAGGTGGGAGAAGTGCTTTTTTCTCTTTGTGGGATCTACCATTGAAAACATGGTCCCAGAAGGAACTCTGGCCCCGCCAGCTCTCTCATCCATGATCTGAGCTTTTCTTAACTCTGCTGTTCTGCCACTTCCCTCCCACCAGACAGCCAGGGACAAGACATGTGAACAAACTGAACAAATTCTGACACCCCTCCCCGCAGCAGCCCCCAACTCAGTGAAGCTTGGATATCTCACCAGCTTGATACCCTTCGCATTCCCAGGCAGGTATTCAGGAGTTCTAATACCCTGCTCCTAGAACCTTTCTCCACGTCACTCGTGAGCTCCTCACTTCTGAGAAAATCAACTGTGTTCTGGAGCCTCGGCCCTATGCTCTGCGTAAACAAGCAATTTCCTCACAATATGCATGTGTTGTGGTCCTGAAACACTCATTGAGAGGCAACTGACCTAGAGACCAATACCAAATAGAATTTTAAGAACAGGTGGCCAACTCCTATGGAGCTTATTCACTTACTACTATTCTTTCAAGAATGGAAAGTAAAATTATTTTTGACTGAAGAAAAATGACAAAAAAAAAAAAGTCATTGAGATTTACAGAAAACAGGCAACTTTTTCTATGACCTGTCTCCAAAGAAATAGAATTTCCTGGGGAAATGAGAACAGTGACTAATGTGTAGTTTCTAAACTTTGAATCAGATCTTGGCCTTCCCAGAAAAAACAAACAAACAAACAAAGCAAAACAAACACAAACAGAAATGGAGTCAGGATGGTTCAGCCTGAGATCTCAAAATGATGATGAAACACAGCTTTCTCAGAGACGTCCATGTTTCCTGAATATGCTACAAGTGCAGTTTGGAAGAGGCGGCTCTGGGAGCGGCTACAGAAGACAAATTGCAGAGTCCTCACGTGTCCGTAGGATGGTAGTCCGTAGGATGAAATCTGAGGAGGTCAGGTCCATCCTCCCTCTCTAGTCTTGGAGGCTCCTGAACCTCATTTTGAGGTGTAATTGCATTTCTGTTGCCTTTTGCCTCTGTGCTCTCATGTATCTACAGCCAATATCAGATCATAGAGTCATTGGACTGTAGAGCTGGAAGGAAATCTAGACATAAGGCCTGGAGGGTAGAAGATTTATCAGAAATTTATTTTCCCCTCTGTTTCAGAGAAACTGGTCCCAGACCTTTTCCTCCCTTTCCTTCTCCAAGAGACTACTTTGGGCTGCCTGAGCATTGTACCAAACCTGCTACCTATCTAATGGCCTATCTTTCTAGTGGAATTATGAAGACGCTGGTAGAAATAGCCTGCCAGAAACAGAAAACTAAAATTTTATTTATATACTCTTGATGGCATGATTATTTATAAAATAGGTTGAGGAAATGTCTAATCTCAAGATGAGATCGGAATTAAATTTATGGCAATAAGTACTATGATCCTTCTAATTTTCTCTGCGGTTGCGGTATATCCATTCATTGAAACCATTTGCCAGGTACCAGCTAAGTGCCGGGCACTGCACTCAAGTGTTTACTGTCCTTACAGAGTTCACAGTAACAGTAGAGGAAGACCCACGGAAACAAAAAAGGAACAGATTCTTTTCAGAGTACTATTAAGGCACAAAGGAGAGAGAGGTCATTTCTATGTATGGAGATGAGGAATGGGGTCAAGAAAGGCATTGTGGAAGTGACCTTATGCTAAGTCTTAAAAACTTCAGTCGGGGTGTCCGGGCTGCTTCAGGCCGTGGAGGACACAGAGGCATGAAACAGCATGGGGACTGTAGGGAACTGCATGTAATTCATTGTAATGAGCGAAAGGCTCAAGGGGACTTAGCAAGAAATGAGGCTGAATGGAAAGACAGGCTCAATGTAAGCACTTTATAGAATACTTTTGTTTAATTTCTGACTCCATTATGCAAACATTTCTTAGTCATTTATTGCATACGAGGCACGGAGTGCATCGTGGAGGGTTCATCAGGATGCATCGCCAGCACTTTGCAGACACGACAGTCTTTAGCCTCCAGCTTTCCAGTGGCCAAAGGGAAGTAGTGACTGCGTTTCATATGTTTGAGTTTATCTTTTTTTTAATATAAGGGTAATGGAATTTCACAGAAGCACTCTGTGTTGTCAAGAGCCTCTGAGATTTTTCTCAACATAGAGAAAATGAAATTTTGGAGATGGGTAGTCTGCAGAGGGAACCCCAAGCACTGTCTAGTCAGATGCTAGTAGGAGTCGGGAGAGAGCACAGGAATGTGAGCCTCCCTCCTTTTCCTAACTCCAGCTGGACTGTTTGACAGAATATAAATGAGTTAGCAATTAAACATTCAGAATAAATAACTTCCTTTCCCATCAATGCATGATGATAGAGTATCGGAGTCTTCTCACACTGTATTTTTAGGGTATTGGGGATTTTCAGGATACAGAGAACTTAGAGGTGGAAGAATTATAGCTTCAAATTTTCAGTTAATATAATAAATCAGGAAGCTCTGTTCATTCAGGCTATGCACCATGTGCATAGTCAAGAATCAGCAGAAACCCTCTGCATTTGCAAACACGTTGTGCTATAAAAAGTAATTTTAAAAAAGCCACCTGTATATGTATATATATATTTAAAAACATGGAGGTTTTGATACTTTTTTACAAAAACTACAAGAGAAAACATACCTGTACAAACCATGTGTTTTAAAATAGCATTTTGTTCTAAACAGCTCTTGTTCATTTGGGGGTGAAGTACTGGTTTGCAGACTCCATCACCTTGTACCCAAATGAATTTTCCTCGTTTGTCTTCTCCCCACACCCTCAAATGACCATATTTGGTGTAACAGGCATGTTAGAATGTTGGGTCACACTAACAGTTTCTGCCCTCTTTGTCTTGTCATTCCGAGTTTCATTAGCTTGTGTACTCAGTGCCCTTTGCAGTCTGGTTTCTGTTCCAGAAGGAGAGGGTGGTGTGCTGCATCTCACTAGCTGTACTGACATCATCTTGGTGAACAAAAAACCAAATGTGAACATTTGTAAAATCAGTGCACTGTTTCTAGAGAGAGATTAAATTCATTTTTTAAAATCTGAAAGTGTTGTTCCATTGTGATGCTTTAATGAGGGGTGGGGGTGTGGTGAGCTATCATTGATTGAGTCCCTAATGTGTATCCAGTAATTATTTTAGCCTTCAACTGTCCTATGGGATAAATACTATCAATATCAATATTATTGGGGCACCTGGGTGGCTCAGTGGGTTAAAGCCTCTGCCTTTAGCTCAGGTCATGATCCCAGGGTCCTGGAATTGAGCCCCATATCGGGCTCTCTGCTCTGCAGGGAGCCAGCTTCCTCCCCTCTGTCTGCCTCTCTGCCTACTTGTATGTAATCTCTGCCTGTCAAATAAGTAAATAAAATCTTAAAAAATATATATCAATATTATTGTCCCCATTACGTAGATGAGGAAATGGGTGAAGGGACTACCCAGAGTCCCACAATTACATTTAGTATCCCCAAAGTGCCTGTAGCACATGCTACATGTGGCATTCTCTGCCTAGATTGTCCTCTGGCTCTTCATCTGGCTGACTCCTGCTTGTCCTGGATACTCCACTAGGACTCTTCCACAAATCTCTGTTCTCTTAGACCTAACTCCCAGCGTTAGGTAGTTTCTACTTCCACAGCAAATTTTGCCTATTTGCATACCAATACTTCTGCCCCTTCCCCCATCCCTGCTTCCAGGCTGCTGAGGTTGTTTTTACCAAGGACCTCCTTGATTATAAATCTTATAAATATTTTCAGTCTTTTATCTCCCTTGACCTGGAAGCAGTTGGCACTGTTGGCACTCCTTGGAAGGAGTTTTGGCTCATGACGCCATATTCCTGGTTTTTCCCTACTTCTCTGGCCATATCATAATCTCCTTCACCTATCCCTTACATTATGGTGTCTTGTCTCAAATCCATCCACATTTATCATCTCCATCGCCACTACCCAAGTACAGGTTACCATTATTTTGGACAATCGTCATCGTAGATTAGCAACTACATATCTGAACTTCATACTTTTCAATCTTTCCATTTTCCAATCTGTTCTACAGTATTGCAGCCAGAGTGATTTTGTCTAGAATGCAACAGGTCATGTCACTACTATCCTTTCTACTTTCCTGCTTAAAGCTCTTCATCTGTTTCTCTTGCATTAAAATCCAATACCATTCTGATTTAGCCCACACTCCTCTTAATATGGCCCCTTCTCCAACCTCATTACTATATGCAAAACCTCATTCTGTATTCTAACCCCGTGGTTCTGGGCCCTCTGTTTGGACCATTTCCATCAGGAAGACTTCCCTTAGGCCCCTCGACTGGATTATGAACCATCCCCTGTGCTTCTATAGTATTCTGTGTTTCCCCTATTTGCAACCTTTATCTTTACATTATAATTGCTTGTGTGCTCCCTAATGGCCTCCTCTGCAAGTTCTGTAAAGGTCTGTATTGCTTACCAACATGTTCCCAGCATATCGCACAGTAAATGCACAGTAAATCATGCTGAATTCAGACAAATCAAATACACAGACCATGTTCTTTCAACTATACCATGTAATCTCATGCCCCCAAACCTGGATCACTTTACAGCCTGACGAATCCAGTGTCCTTTACATTTACTCAAAACTTTTGTTATTTGCCACATCTGCAGATGCTCAGATTCAGCAGTTACCATATAATTTTTATAATTTCATTCTTGGAAAATAACCTCACAGCATTTGCCTGATGAATCTATATACTTAATTGCAATTACCATCTTGATTGTTGTGAGGATTCAAAGAACAGCATTTGTAAATGGATTCACATTTATTAGGTGCTTAATACCTAGTGGTTCCCTTCTCTTTTTTATACAGTTCCCTTATTACCACCCATACCAGTGCATTTTTTAAAAAGATTTATTCATTTATTAGAGAGGGAGGGAGGGAGAGAGAGAGAGAATCCCAAGCTGACTCCCCTCTGAGCAGAGAGCCCGATTCAGGGCTTGATCCCAGGACCTCAAGATCATGACCAGAGCCCAAATTAAGAGTTTGATGCTCAACTGACTGAGCCACTTAGGCCTCCCCGAGTATTTTTTTTTTTTTTAATAAAATACCTTATGGCTTAATAGCAATTTACAGTTTGCAAAGTATTTTCACAATTTCCAAGATATTGCTTCCTATCCTTACAACAGCCCTTCCAGATGTATGACATTATTTTTCTCATTTTAAAGATAAACTTGAGGTCCAAAAAGTTAATCAGTTCATCTTTAGTCACAGTGAATCAAGTTGCACAAGGATTATTTTAACACAAGCTTCCCATGATTTTTCCCCCCGTCACACCTACTCTACACTGTGCTACCAATTATTTTGGGGAGGGGGAGAAGAGGAGTACTGGTAAGAATGGGAGTGAGAATCAAGAGACCACTGACCTCTATACAGAACAGTATACAGTTTGAGTAGCCAGGCCCCAAGAATGATGCCATCTCAGCCCTGTCTCTAGAACTGATTTCATTCCCCGCTCTGGCTGGAACTTCAATGAGCTAAAGCAGTCTTCTAATAATTAGAATTTTGATTGTCCTTTGCCTACTCAAGGAGGAAAAATTTTCCACAGCCAGAAAGACTTCATAGAGGTCAACCACTTTGGCCTGAAAAGACAAGGGCCTCTTGGGCATCAGTCCTCAACTGCAGCTCATCTGGGTGCTTTGCAAAAACATACCAACGCCTAGGTTCACTGCAAGAGAACTTGCTTAATTGGTTTGAGGTATGGCCCAAGCATCAGGTTTTTGTTGTTGTTGTTTTTTGTGTTTTTTTTTTTTGTTTGTTTTGGTTTTTGTTTTTATAAATTTATTTGAAAGAGAGAGAGAGCACAAGTGGGGGGAGTGGAAGGCAGAGGGAGAAGAAGCAGACTCCCCCCTGAGCAGGGAGCCAGATGAGGGGCTCAATCCCAGGACCCTGGGATCGCTATGCAGCAGAAGGCAGACGCTTAACCAACTGAGCTACCCAGGGTCCCTCAAGCATCAGTATTTTTAAGATGTTCCCAAACAATTCCATTGTGCAGCCAGGACTCTGAATCACTGCTTGGTAAGCAGTGCATAGAAAATGAGAATGGGAAATTAAATATTCCGTTTAACTTCTACTCACAGCACCTACTCTAGAGACCAGTGAAGTAGAAAGGGAAAGGCAGAAATAAAAAGTAGAAGAGATAAAATGGGAGATAAGTTAGTTCCAGGGAAATGACAATCTCCAAAGGTTTCCCTGAACTAGTCCATAAACAGCAAAGTTCAGTTGCAGCCAATTTTTGACACAGCATGTGCTGAGTTCCTTGGAATCAGGTCACTTAACTTTTTTTTTTCTTTTTTTTTTTTTCTGTGAGGTCGGCTCATTTAACCCCATTTTATTATTGAGACCTAGGTCCGGAGGCGGTTATCAGCTTTGTCCGACTCCAAGTCAGGTGTATTTAAATGGATGTCGAGCCAGAAAACCCGCCGCTCCAAGCTTGGTGCAAACTCCGAGGCCGAGCTTCAGCCCTATTCCCGCCTGGGGCTGAGGAGGCGGGGCTGCACTGATCCCGCCTTCGGGTGAAAGGAGCCTTGTTTCCGCCGGGTAATGGGCCAAAGTTGCCCCCACTTCCGGGAGCGGGGGAGACCTGGGCAGCTTCGCCGCGGCCGACGGCCTTGCCTTAACGTCACTTCCGCGCGCCCAGGGAGACGTCAGTGTTGGGCGCAAACAGCGACGGTGTGGCTTGCTGGTAAAGTTTCGTCTCGGTTCCCTCCTTATGAACCATGGAGAGTGACTTTTATCTGCGTTACTACGTGGGTCACAAGGGCAAATTCGGCCACGAGTTCCTGGAGTTTGAGTTCCGACCCGACGGTAAGAGCGGCCCCTGGCACCCGGGGAGCAAGGACTGGGCCTGAGGTCGGGCGAATGGGGAGGCCGGGATTCCGGAATGTGCGAGGAGCTGGAAGAGGAAGGGACTGATGACTGCAGCGCGGATCAGAAAGAATCACTCCTGCGATCGCTCCACTGGTTCTTTCCATGTGCAGGGACTTCTATTTGATGACTTTTTTTTTTTTTTATTAGAATGCTTCACGCAGGAAACATTGCCTACCTACCTCGTACTAGGCTCTTTTCCACAATCTGGGATCCAGGAGTGAACGACAGACAAGCTTCCTCTCATGGAACGTATATTCCGGTGCTGGGAGAGATATAAACAAAAAATGCCCGATAGTTACCAGTGGTCAGAACATAAAACAAAATGATGGAATAAGTGTTGGTGGGCTGCTTTTTTAAGCAGAATGACCACTGGCGCGCTCTCTGAAAACGTAGTGTTTGAACTGAACCCTGACTGACAAGAAGGAACCAGGCTTGTGAAGCTCAGGAAGAAGAGCATTCTGGACAGAGAGAGTAAGAAGGGTTAAGGCTGTAGGGCATGAATGAGCTAGTAGGCATGTTTCCGGTGGCCAGTATGGCTGAGGAAGTAGTGAGCTCTGAGGAGAATTGTAGGAGACAATGTCAGATCAATAAGCAGGGGGACACCATGTAGGTCTTTATAGGCCATGACAAAGAGTTTGGATTTTATTCTAAATGCAGCAGGAAGCAAATGGAAAGTCTTAAAGAGAGAAAGATGTGACCTCTTCCTGAAAAAGTATTCTAATCATTGGGTGCAGAATGGGCAAGGGTGGAGAGAGGGCTGCTTATTAAGAGACAGTTATAGTTGTCAAGACAAAAAGGAAGTTGGTTCGAACTAGGGGGGCAGTCAAAGCAGATAGAAGGATTTAGGATACTATTGGAGGTAGAACCAATATGACTTTGCTGTTTGATAAGATCTGGGGGAAGGGCCACTGTGGTGAAGGAAAAGGAATCAAAGATGACAGAAAACTCTCATTAAATGGGAGCACAAAGATGAATCTGACAGACCCAGGTTATAAACAAATGGTGACAAGATAGTGTGTTTACATGTGTGCCTTCTATTCTGAGGTTAAAAACCCATCTATTTCCTTTTATCTTTTCCTTCATACCCAGCATATACCTAGATTAGCCTTGTGGATGCACCTACACACAAAGGGCCTTGTATACCAAATATGCTTAATAATAAAATCACAACTTTTCCATCACAGGAATAGTTCAGACTGTTGCATGGTCACATGAATAGTATGTAAACAGCATTTTACAGTTTTCAAACTCCTTTCACAACTCATTTGAACCTCAGGAGGCCGTGTATGCTAGTAAGTTACCATCACTCTCCCTGTTTTCAACTGAGGACATTAACCTGCAGAGATATGATTTGCCAGAGTCACAAAAGAGTCTACTTGTGTTCTTTAATCATACCTGAGCTGCCTTTTGCAAGATTCTAATTCAGTGTCAGCAGTATTTTCGGCTATGAGGCTATTTAATAGCGAAGAACTGAAAAGACTGCTCTTGTTGGAACACCAGAGCACAGATAGTAAATCTGGTAGACACTGAAGGGAAAGCTGGGATACATTTTAAGCAACAGCTGATAGTCTTGTGAGCTAATGACACTTTCTTCATATGTTTTTAATATACACTGAATTTGGTTTTTTGTTTCTTATAGGGAAATTGAGATATGCCAACAACAGCAATTACAAAAATGATGTCATGATCAGAAAAGAGGTAATGAGCCTTTTGAGAGCGTTTCTTTTACTACAGTTTAGCCTTTTGTCTTGTTTTTGTTCTTTCCCGGAGTAGTATTGAAAAAGAAGAGAAGTATTGACGTATCTGTAGAAACCTTCTAAAATATTTCTCGTATCTTTCAGTTTATATTTTCTTTAACAGTGCTGAATCACTTACTGGTAATCATTTAAAGTCTTGCAAACTTGGTTTAAACCCTGAATCTGCTACTTACTATGTGCCCTTGGGCAAATTCCCTGTTCTTTGTCTGCAGAAACAAATAATAAAACCTATCTCCCACTGTCCAGTCCTGTCATAGAATTAAATACATTATACTCAAAGTGTTTGGTATATTCCCTGGTGCATAGCTTTCACTAAAGCTCTTTAATTTGCGTTTGAGAAGGGTAAGGGAGCGTGGGAAAGCAGTTCACATCATTGAATGCATGTTAGATGCCAGGCATGGCACTTGGTATTTTATACACATACGATTTTATGTAACCCTGAGTGTAAGCCTGTTTGATGGGTAGTATTATATACCCTTTACAGTGAGCCCCCAGATATTAATTATGAGGCTTATTCAAGGTCACCTCTCCCTGGCTAGCAAGAGATAGAGTGGGAGCTCAAAGCCGTGCCTGCCTCCGTCAAGTCCATGTGCTCCATTTTGTATAACTTCTGCCACACTGTTGAGGCTTCATCAAGGCTTCTCTTTCCTTTCAACCACTTTGTCGCATTTGAAAATGTCTTGTCAATATATTTTCAGACTATTATGTTTAACTAGCATTCGGTTTTATGTTTACCCACACATGTCAGCCTCCTTATATTTTCTTTAATGGGAACTAATACGCAAAAGGTATTTTAAAAGACATGTCTCTGCTCTTCATAAGCATGTCATCTAGTTAGGAATAACCAGAGTTTCTCACAGATCTTTTGTTCTGGGTTCAAGTGTGAGTTGGGTCTGTAAGCAAGGAAAAGGTCCAAGTGAACAGCATGTCCCAAGAAGTAGAAACAGATGAGGTCTGAGGTGTAGTCACTGGGCACTTCTGGCCTTGCCCTCTTCATGGCTGAATGCCATCGCTCCTTACAGAGGTACTAGAAACTAGTTTTTAGGAAGGGGCTTTTTTTTTTTTTTTTTTTTAAATCTTGTATCACTATCTGAGAACACTTGCTTAGGGGTACAGCTTAATTCCATTTTTAAATTTGCTTTCAGGCTTATGTACATAAAAGTGTAATGGAGGAACTGAAGAGAATAATTGATGATAGTGAAATTACCAAAGAGGATGATGCCTTGTGGCCTCCCCCTGACCGAGTGGGCCGGCAGGTAAGTGTTTTAGCAACTGTCCTATAGTGCAGAAATCTTACAACTAAGATGAGTTTTACTGCCCTGCATACAACTGAATTCGTGGGCTGAGGGGGACATACACAAAGCAGATTACAGCACTTTTATCTAAGGAAGCAGTAATCCCACAGAGAGGAACAGAGAGCCAGTGGTACTTCTGACCACCTAGATCCAGCCCTGGATTTCCTCATGTGCCTCTCCCCTCAGCCCTGCTCAAAGGTTTTGCTGCCCACCTCACTTACTGAATAACTGCTGTGGACAAAGTATTGTGAATATACAAAGAGAAATAGAACATGGTTATTTCAGCAATCTAAGAGAAGGAAAGTCATGCAAGTGGCTAGGTATATGTGTTTAAATTCATGGCTTATATATTTATTCTGAACACCATTATTGTAATTAAAATAAAAACCACTGTCATATTTGACTGTGTTAACGGGGAAGCTGTTTCTTTCTACCTCAGCTGCTACCTTCCTAATCTAGACTTGTAATTGATATCCTTTTTTCTTCTGTCCTGTAAAGCCTGTTTTTCCATCCTGAAATCAGACTAATCTTTTTAAAATGTCGATGTAGTCCACTGATTTTAAGTTCTCCATTGCCTTCCCACTACATTTAAAATAAAATCCAGGATGATTGGGTGGCTTAGTCGGTTAGCATCTGCCTTTGGCTCTGGTCATGATCCCAGGGTCCTGCATCAGGCTTCTTGCTCAGTGGGGAGCCTATTCTCACTCTGCCTGCTGTTCCCCGTGCTTGTGCACTCTCTCTCTCTCTGTCAAATTTTTAAAAATCTTAAAAAATAAAATAAAATCTGAACTCCCACTTTATTTTCTACCATTTTCATAATCTTTTACTGTGTTCAGACCTCACTGACATTATTTCTCTTCTTCAGACATACGTAGGTTGTTGTTCTTAGTTTAGGACATTTACATTTGCTGCATCCTGCCTGGAATGTTCTATCTAACATTGTCTTTATTATTGCAGGTTTTATTTATTTTTTTTTTTTTTTAAAAGATTATTTATTTATTTATTTGAGAGAGAGAGTGAGAGAGAGAGAGAGCATGAGAGGGGAGAAGGTCAGAGGGAGAAGCAGACTCCCCATGGAGCTGGGAGCCCGACATGGGACTCGATCCCGGGACTCCGGGCTCATGACCTGAGCTGAAGGCAGTCGCCCAACCAACTGAGCCACCCAGGCGCCCCTATTATTGCAGGTTTTAAACATCACTTCCTCGGTGATGTCTTGCCAATCCATTTAATCTAAATTGCCCCTCCCCTTTTTTTTAATGTTTTATTTTCTTTGTGTCATCTGTTATTGTCTGAAATTGTCTTGTTTGCTTTTCTTTATATATCCCTTTTCCTCCACCACTACAACACATTTGCATATACCCTGCAAGCTCCTTCAATACAAGGATTTTACCTGTTTTTTTCAGTGCTATATCTCTAGTGACTAAAATAGTACCCATGTATAGTAAAAGCTCAATAATTACATTTATTAAATTGATATTAAAAACCCATATAAGTTAATTCCTAATTCATCTCAAAAGGGTGGGTCAATTTTTTTTTTTTAACTCTAAATCCAACTTAGTTAACATATAGTGTTTTATTAGTTTCAGGAGTAATATTTAGTAATTCATCAGTTGCATGTAACACCCACTGCTCAGTAGATCAAGTGCCCTCCTTAATGCCATCACTCAGTTACCCTGGAGGGGTTCCTTATAGTTCCTTATAGTTGAGAGTCTCTTATGGTTTATCTCCCTCTCTGTTTTAATCTTCTTTTATTTTTCCTTCCCTCCCCAAATGTTCATCTGTTTTGTTTCTTGAACTGCACATATGAGTGAAATCATACGGTATTTGTCTTTCTCTGACTTACTTTGCTTAGCATAATTCTTAGCTCCATCTACATCACTGCAAATGGCAAGATTTCATCCTTTTTATGGCTGAGTATTATTCCTTTATATATATATGTGTGTGTGTGTGTGTGTGACTATATGTATATATATAATGTGTGTGTATATATATGTGGGGTGTACATATATACATATATATACACATATACATACACACACACACACCACATTCTCTTTATCCATTCATCTGTCGATGGACATCTGGACTCTTCTGATAGTTTGGCTATTGTGGACATTGCTGCTGTAAACATTGGGGTGCATGTGCCCCTTTGAATCACTATTTTTCTATCCTTTGGATAAATACCTAGTCTAACTCTTGAGGAAGAGTGAAAAGAAAATCCCATCCTCCGTACTTTCTAAAGTTAACTTTTTCTTTATGTCCACAGGATCTCAATAAAATCATATTTATGTATTTTGCCTTACCGTTAATTTTCAGCTCTATTAGCTCATATGACAAACCTAGTAGCCCAGTGAAGAGAACAGGGCGTACTTCTCTACACTAGCAACAGCCTACTGGATGAGGTTACCACAACAGAATCCCATTCATCATAGCAACAAAAGCTTATAAAGAACTTGGGAGTAAATTTAATAAGATGTCTGAAACTTAAAAAGGCTTTATAAAAGAACTAAAAATCTGTATCATTTTTATGGATGGAATGACTCAATTATTATATCCATTTTATTAAAATAATTGATAAATTCATTGCAATTCAAATCAAAATCACAACAAGATTTTTCCTGAAGCCTAAGAGAGCATTAAATTCATGGAAGATCAGAGGGACAAGAGTAACCAAGATAATTCAGAAGATTTCTTGAAAAGGTACAGTCATCTGTACTGTGGTGTTGCTTCAGAATTGACCAGTGAACAGTGGAGCAGAGTAGAGAGCCCAGAAACAAACCCATGAATATATGGCAACTCAGAGTAGGGTATGACAGAGGTGAACTTTCAAATTAATAGAAAAAGGATGGATTGTTTAAAAAATTATATCAGTTGGCAGTATGTTTATAGAATATTTTTAAGTTAGACCATTTGTAGAAATAAAACAAGATTTTAAAACATAAAAGAAAATACAGACTATCTTTTATTATTTTGGGTAGAGAAAGAATATTTTAAATTCCTCAAGGGAAAAGATTGATAAATTTGACTTTTAATGTTAAAACTTTTGTTTAGCTAAAGACATTATGATAAAGTTGAAAGATAAGCCACAGACTGAAGAAAGATATTTGCAAAACCTATCTGGCAAAGGGTTTATATCTAGAATATATCAAGAACTACAACTTAATAAAAAGATAACCTGGAAAAAAATAAAAGACAACCCGGTGGCAGAATGTGTAAGGGTTCTGCATAGGCAATTTACAGAACTAGGAAAACAAATAGCCAATAAATATCTACATTTTGAAAAGTGAACGTTAGGAAAATAATGATATACCATTTCAGACCCATTAGAATAGCAAAAAATAGGGGTAGGGGGCATCAAGTTTCAAAAAGGATATGAGAAAGAAAAAGGGGATCTTAACATACTAGTGGAATAACATCAGTACAACTACTTTAGGAAATAATTTGGTAGTAACTGGCAAAATTGAAAAAACCTTATACCTTCCTTCTAGGAACACCCCTAGAGATATTTTCACATGCATACAAGGAGATGCATAGAAGAATATTCTCACCACGTTGTTTATAGTACAATAAATTGGGAACTTAAGTCTGCTTCAATAAGGATATAAATGGAATATTCTAAAGAATTTAAAACTAATGAACTAGATCACTTACAAAAACAGTGTTGAATGAAAAAAGCAAAAGGATGCATAGAGTATGATCATTTATGTAAAAATCTTAAAACATACTACCAAATCTAAAAACATGAGTGGTAAAGAATACACCTGAACTTCCAGGATGTGGGAGGGAGAATGGAATTGGAGGTGGACCTAACTCTGTATGTGTAATATTTTATTTATTTAAAAAATCTGACAAACTATTAACATTTTCACACCCGGGTGTTAAGAACATTGGTTTCATAGTTTTCTATATTTTCTGTTAGAATTCTTTTCATCATTGAAAACTATAAATCAAAAAGAAATAGGAAAAAATGAAGAAAAAAGAAGTAGGACTCACTAAATTGTAAATTCTACAAGGACACAGACCTTTGATTTTGCTGATCTGTCCCAAGCACCAAGAACAATAGCTGGTACACAGTGAGCACCCCCATAGAAATTTTTTAAAGATTTATGCTACTTGCATCACTCTTTAGAAATGGAGGCGCAACAGTGAGTAGCTGATAGTGACAAAGCTGGGATCAAACCCAAGGTCTAGACTGCTCCTTGTCCCATGTTGCCCAGAAAGGTTAGATTCTTGGTATTTATAAAACACAAACACAAAATGTATACATGTTACTCCACTTTCTTTTTTTGTGTGTTTTCTTTTTTTTTTACTCCACTTTCTTAACAATGAAAACTCCTATATAAAACTTGTAAATCCTTCCAAATCCCAGAAATGGTAGAGTCTCACAAACACATCTTCCTCTAATAAAAGTATGAGCTACTCAAGGACTAAATCAATATTTAATTTCTCTTTTTGTTTCTAGAGCCAGTATAAGTTAGTGGGTAGAGTGAACTGGTCTTGTTTATATTGTAGAGTTGGTGTGATTTGACAGGTGGTATATCTTCTGTGTGGTTGATGGAAAATCCAACTTGGCTTGACTTAGTTTTTTTAAATGTTTCTAGGAGCTTGAAATTGTCATCGGAGATGAACACATATCTTTCACAACATCAAAAATTGGTTCTCTTATTGATGTCAATCAATCCAAGTAAGTATGTATGACCCTTATAGCCAGATGTGTCTGTTTTGAAACAGACCAATAGGAAACCCTTAACCAAATTGGGACCATAATGGTAAGATCTGGTATAAATACAAGACAGAAGGGGTCAGGGGTGCCTGGGTAATTCAGTGGGTTAAGCGTCCAGCTCTTGGTTTTAGCTCAGCTCATCTCAGGGTCATGAGATCAAGTCCTATGTCAGATTCTGCACTCAGTGCAGAGTCTGCTTAAGAATCTCTCTCCCAGGAGAAGGGAGTTGGGGGAAATTGGAGGGGGAGATGAACCATGAGAGACTGTGGACTCTGAAAAACAATCTGAGGGTTTTGGAGGGGAGGGCGGTGGGAGGTTGGGTGAGCCTGGTGGTGGGTATTAAGGAAGGCACAGATTGCATGGAACACTGGGTGTCGTGCATAAACAATGAATTCTGGAACACTGAAAAGATATTTAAAAAATAAATGGTTTCTCTTACTTGTTCTCTCTAAAAGGCATAAATCTTAAAAAAAAAAAGAAGGGGCCAACTTTGTTGTCATCATCAATAGAGAGAAACTTTAGATTATTCTCCAGGGCTTTGTTAGATTATTCTCCAGGGCTTTGTCCTGTTGCTTTTCATGTTTTATTTAGGCACTGTTCCACACAGTTTCTCAGTGACACACATGCAGAGTAGTGTCATAGGAGTAGCCAAAATAAGAACCTGGCCAGAACAGAAAATGAAATATGCCAGAACAGGTGCCTGAGATAAACTGTAGAATCAT
The DNA here is from genome assembly GCF_022355385.1 of Mustela nigripes. Lineage (NCBI taxonomy): Eukaryota > Metazoa > Chordata > Mammalia > Carnivora > Mustelidae > Mustela > Mustela nigripes. The sequence goes on along the minus strand of NC_081570.1, from coordinate 42,586,555 downwards.
TGGGTCTATCTGAACAGCTTTTCAGAGTTGGCCATTCACACTAGCACATCTTATACTCTGACCGTGGTGAAACTTGAAATTATTTAGAATACAAACCTAAGGGCCACCTGGGTGGCTCAGTGGGTTGGGCCTCTGTCTTCTGCTCAGGTCATGATCTCAGGGTCCTGGGATTGAGCCCCAAAGCTGGCTCTCTGCCCGGTGGGGGGCCTGCTTCCCCCGCTCTGTCTGCCTGCCTCTCTGTCTAAGATCTTGTGATCTTGAACTTGTGATCTCTGTCAGTCAAATAAATAAAATCTTTTTTTTTTTAAGATTTTATTTATTTATTTGACAGACAGAGATGGTAAGTAGGCAGAGAGCCTAGCAGAGAGAGAGGAAGGGAAGCAGACTCCCGGCCAAGCAGAGAGCCCAATGCAGGGCTCAAACCCAGGATGCTGGGATCACAACCTGAGCCGAAGGCAGAGGCCCCAACCCCTGAGCCACCCAGGCACCCCAAATAAATAAAATCCTTTAAAAAAATGGAATACAAACTTAAAAATTCATGTTGTGAGTAGGGAAAATTATAAAGTTGAGACATGAGTCTTTATGCTACAAAGAGTCCTTAGAATTTGGTAACCTCTGGGGGCGCCTGGATGGCTCAGTGGGATGGCTGTGGACTGACTCTTGGTCTCAGCTGAGGTCTTGAGTTAAACCTTAACTGACTGAGCCATCCAGCCTTCTCTGTGGCTCACTTTTAGTACATGCTGGGTGTAACTGTCTTCCCTGTTTAATATATAACACATAGCCTTTTCCTTCTTTATGGGCACTTGGTGGTTTTTAAAGTTTTAGTTCTATAAATACCTTTATGTAAATTAATCTGAGTTAATGTTTTTGTATTTTTGCCACTTTTTTCCAGCTCTTTAAACATGTTTTTCCTTTTGCATTATAGGGATCCAGAAGGCTTACGAGTATTTTATTATCTTGTCCAGGACCTGAAGTGTTTGGTCTTCAGTCTTATTGGATTACACTTCAAGATTAAGCCAATCTAGATTGAAAACTGGTGTGGACACAAGGGGGGTTGGGAGTACCTGTTTTTAATTACCATTATCAGGAAGTCTTTGTGTATATCAGGGCAATATTTTTTTTTTTATAAACCATAAATGACTGTCTTTAATAAATATATAGCAAAATGCATTTTTTTGTTATTTTATAAAGACCTAAACATGTGAACTCTCCTCAATATTTTTTAAAACACTAACATCCAATCTGAAGTATTGCCAAAAATCTATTAATCACTGTAGCTATAACCACCAATTTACAGGAATAAGAGAATAGAGAGAAATGTTAGAAAATACAATAGATTAAAAAAAGAGAAAGAAAATGCAATAGAAATCTTATCAATATCCAAAGGAAAATCCAGGGCAGAGGATCTGACTTCTTCAACAAACAAAATTGCAAACATAAAATAAATAGAGGTGGTGTGGGAACAGGTAGATTAAAGGAGATTTAAGGGGCGCCTGGGTGGCTCAGTGGGTTAAAGCCTCTGCCTTTGGCTCAGATCGTGATCCCAGGGGCCTGGGATCAAGCCCTGCATCGAGCTTTCTACTCAGCGGGGAGCCTGTTTACCCATCTCTCTGTTTCTGCCTGCCTCTCTGCCCACTTGTGATCTTTTTCTGTCAAATAAATAAATATTAAAAAAAATTTTTTAGGGAGATTTAAGAAACACATAATCAGTATACTGTTCGGACCCTATTTGGATCATGATTCCAAAAAAATTGACATCATTACAGAAATTTGAGCACTGGGTATTTTATATTAGTGAAGTATTGCTAAATTTTTAGGTGTGAAGTGTTTTCCCCTCCACCTTTATTGAGAGAATTGGGTAAAGATATAATATGTATATATATATAGTATATCTCTATATATAGAGAGAGACTTGAGGTTGGGGTTTTTTAAAGTCCTCTTTTATAGATACATCTGTAGGTATTTCAGTATGAAGGATAACATTTTGCTTTAGTACAATATATTCCTCAGGAAGTTTTCTAATAATCCATCTTAAAATCAATACCAACAGTCATTAGGAACTGAGACCTAGCTGGTTTGGACAGTGTGGGAATTTGTGAGTAGATCTGTAGGAATTTTCCTTGCTGCTAAACTAAATTGCACTGCTTCCTTCGGCAAATTGCCGGTTGACCAGATTGTGGGTGCTGAAAGGAACTGGGCTTGGTAAATCTCATCTGTGGGGAGATGATTAGAATAAGCTCACATCCCAAAAGACAGGCCAGACTGGGACGTGTCCTGTCTTTTGACACCTAGGCCAGTGTTCCCTGCAATCCCTGCCCCTATACACACGCTGCCTCCTTCAAAGAGAGCAGCAGCTTAGGTCGGGATCTGTGACCAGAGATGTCAGGGTTCCTAAATCCAGTGTATTCCCCTCTATAGAAAGGTACCTGGGGCAATGAAGTTAAACTGGTGGTAAAGTAGACAAGAATAGTAACTCCAATTTTTAAAAGGCCGTGAGAACCTCAAAGGCGGTAATTGTCGCAAATAAGCTGTTCCTTGAAACACAGCTTCCTTATGGTCTCAGATGTGCCCTGGACCCCATCCCCTAAATCTGCGAAGCTGGTCGCATGCAGGCGGAACCGACGCGATCTAAGAAGCCTCAGAAGGCAAGCAGGGACCAAGCAGTTGGGTGAGAGAAGAACGAGTAGTGAAGAGTCAGGAAAGAACTGAGGGGCAGGAGGAAGCCGTGGCAGAGCTTTTCTGCAAGGACTGTGCTTGCTACGGTATCCCTCAGACTAGCATAGTGCCGGCACGAGATCGGCGTTCAGCAAGGATCTGGAAGCAGGCTTCGGCGACCTCCTACTAATTGCGACCTCCACAGGCACTTAACGAAAGAAAAAAAAAATCCCGGGATGCTAACCGCCGCGCGTGAACGCCCCGCCCTCTCCCCCGCCGGACGCACGCCGGAGGGACGCACGCCGGAGGACCGCACCCCGTGCGCCGGCGTCGCCCACGTTTACGACCGGCCGGAAAGTAGCGGCGGCAGCTTTCGCCAGCCCGGTTGGTGCTGGGCCGAGCCGAGCCACTATGGGGGTGAGGCGCAGGCAAAGTGCCGCCAGGGCAGGGACGGGGAGGTGGTGAGGACCTGGGAGGCGGGAGTTCATGCCAGGAGGGACTGAAAGAAGTGGGCTCGCGCTGAGGAGTGGGGAGGCAGAGCTCGAATCTAGGAGGGGCAGGGCCGGGGCTCGGTAGGACTGCGCAGGCGCGGTTCATGCACTTGCTCTGGCACTCCCTCCACAGAAAATTGCGCTACAGCTCAAAGCCACGCTGGAGAATGTCACCAACCTCCGCCCCTTGGGTGAGGACTTCCGGTGGTACCTGAAGGTGCGACTGGACGGGACCCTAGGCGGGAGAAGGGAGGGGCAACGGTGGGGAGGTAGGCACTGCGAGGTTCCGGAAGGGGGCGGAGCGCCAGGGGGCCGGGCCTAGAGAGAGTTTTTCGGTGCCGAAGTGCGGCTCGGAGAGCAGCTTTGTCTCAAACCATTAAGAACGGACATGTGTAACCGCCAAGTGGTATTTTCCTGAATAGAATTTGTTCGCTTTTCTAAATGTATTGGTTCTTTTTTTTTTTTTTTTTAAGATTTTATTTATTTGGGGCGCCTGGGTGGCTCAGCGGTTTAAGCCTCTGCCTTCGGCTCAGGTCATGATCTCAGGGTCCTGGGATCGAGCCCCGCATCGGGCTCTCTGCTCAGCGGGGGGCCTGCTTCCCCCTCTCTCTCTGCCTGCCTCTCTGCCTACTTGTGCTCTCTATCACATAAATAAATAAATAAATCTTTTTAAAAATTTTTTTAAAAAGATTTTATTTGACAGAGATCACAAGTAGGCAGAGCAGCAGGCAGAGAGAGGGGGAAGCAGGCTCCCTGCTGAGCAGAGAGCCCATGGGGGGCTCCATCCCAGGACCCTGGGACCATGACCCGAGGCTTTAACCCACTAAGCCACCCAGGTGCCCCTATTGGTTAGTTCTTAATTACTAACATCTCGGAGATCCTTTTGTAATTTTTCCTCCGTGAAATATTTTGTTTTGAAAACAGAAAAAGACTACTTGAAGGGGCCTTGGGATTGTTTAGTAAGGAGGCGAATTTCACCTTCTGTTTTAGTTGAGCAGGCTTTATTTATTGTGAAATCCCTTTAGTTTTGATCGTGGCTTCCTCCATCCCTCCCCACCCCATACTGGTGAATTTGGTACTCTGGTGGCTCCGTCTACAGACGGCCTTAACTCTTCCAGATCATCATCTGTTTCCCTTCTCATCCAAACCCCAGCATCATTCAGATCCTGGCAATAGCTCTATTCCTTTTAGGAAGCTTTCTCGCCACCTTTACTACCAAATATTTTGAAGCTCAAGTACCGGGGTTTATTTGAGAAGTTGATGTTCTTCCACTTCAAAAAGCACAGAGTCTAGCGGAGAAGACAGAGAAATAGAGTAACAACAGTGATAAGTACTTTTACTAGGAACCTACAAGGCCTGTGAGAACACAAGGGAAGTTCCAGACTCAAGAAGGGGTGGGGGTTGGCGCTGTTGAGACCATCTCGGTACTACAGGAGCCTTGAATTTCCAGCCAGACGGTACTTCTTAGAGGAGGGTGGGCGCAGCAGCAGGAGAAACCCTAACCTGTTCTTTGCCCAGAGAGAAACTTTGGTTATGTCCTTGGTGGGGCTGTTCTAAGGATGAGGTGCGGTAGTTGATGGGAAGATAGGTTGAGCCTGCCTACGTCACACTTTCTTGCCTTTCCCCTGTCTGCCTGACTGAGCTAAACTACTTTACTAATTTTCTTTTTCCTCCCCCAAGATGAAATGTGGCAACTGTGGTGAGGTTTCAGAGAAGTGGCAGTATATTCGGCTAATGGTAACTACTCCCCCTACCACCATACCCACATACAAACACATATAGGCCTCTCCTCAGGGATTTGGGGAAGGAACCAGTGGCCCTGATCTCTCAGGTCTTTGGACCCTGCTTTTTGTGGTTTGGAAGGGCAGCCATTAGTATGGTCAACACTGGGAAGAACAGGCTTCTTCGGAATGTGAGGCAGAGTTCCAAATCAAGGGGAGTCCCTCTCTCAATCTCAGGAAGCTCCTCAGGATTCTTGTCGTAGCTGATGGTATTCCCTGTTTGGGTTTTGATCTCTTCACCTATCTAGTAAGTGGTAGACGGGATCCATGTCTAATTAATGCGTGACTACAGATTCTGTTTACCCTTGCCAGGACAGTGTGGCACTGAAGGGAGGTCGTGGCAGCGCCTCCATGGTCCAGAAGTGCAAGCTTTGTGCGAGGGAAAACTCCATCGGTAGGTCAGGTCACAAATCCTGAGTTGTACCAACTGGGGCTACATCTTCCTGATACAAAGCAGGCTCATGTTACTGTGGGTAGACCCAGGCCTGAGATGCCCAGGCTGTGGCAGCCAACTCTTTTCCCCAGAGCCACATATGGGCACCAGGATGGGGGCAGCGTATGGACTCAAGTCAACTTTGTCTTCTCTTTGACATTTCAGAGATTTTGAGCAGCACCATCAGATCTTACAATGTAAGTTTCCTGCTGTGGTGGCAGGTGTTGGGATTAAATCTAAGCTGGGAGCTAGGAGGTTGGGGTTCTAGAGTTCTGTCTGTACCAGAGTGACTTTCTGTGGGATATTCATTCATATACTCACTTGTTCACTCATTCACTCACTCTGTCACCATACATTGGCTGAGTGCCTGGTAGGCAGAAGATTCATAATCAGGCTATTACAGTGTCTTTTCTAATAAGCACTGGGCTGTGGGAGCTCAGGGTACCTCTGGCCCAACCCTTCCACTCAGGTTCCATCTCTGGGAGCACTTGCCCTTTCTATACTGAGGAACTTGTGAGCCTTCTCTGGCACCCTTGATATTGACATTAGCTAGTTAGTTTTACATTACTGTGTAACAAATGAGTCCAAAGGGGAAAGAGGGAGTGTGTGCTTTTAAGTCTCTTTGTTTAAAGGGTAGTTACTTATATTCACCCATTACTTAGTATTTTTTTTAAGATTTTATTTATATGAGAGAGCATAAGCAGGGGGAAGGTAGGGGAGAAGGAGAAGCAGACTCCCCACTGGGCGCTCAGTCCCAGGACCCCAAGATCATGACCTGAGTTGAAGTCAGACACTTAACCAACTGAGCCACCCAGGGGGCCCCCCTTACTTAGTATTTTTGAAACATGTCTGATTTATGCCAAATTCTCAGCTTTGTTCTGAAGTTAGAGAATTCACAAGGACTTGCTTTCAAGTAAATAATATATGGCAGATGAGACACACCAGCAAACAAAAAGCAAACCAGGACCAACAGAGAGTGCCTCCTTTGTGCTGGGCACATGACTGGTGTGTAGGAAATGATTTTACAATGAAGGACAGAATGAGATTGAATGTGTGGGTGTGGTGCTTGGTATCTCTGAGCCCATGGGTCAGGGAGGCTTGAATTTCCTCGTTCTACCAGCCCCCTCAGAGGTGCCTGTTCCACGTGAAAACCCCTTTTCAAAGGCTTTTATTTAAGTCATCCTCCTGCCTCACAATATGGCAGAGTTTTAGTCAAAGGCTGTAGTTAAGTGTCCGGGCCATTGGGAAGATCTGGAAACTTTATAGGGTAACATTCTTGTTCACATTTTTTTTATTTTGATAACTTTATCTGCCATTTATTGAGCACAGTGTCAGGTACTATAGCTAGGAACTTTACACATAGTTCAGATTTTCACAGCGAACCTCAGCCCAGTCTGACAATCTTGGGCCCTAGCTGGGAAGAGAGGTAGAGCTGTCTGAGATCATATCCAGGCAGGCCGACTCTAGTACTCAGTCTTTCTTCTGCAGCAGCTCTGTCCAGGCGGGACAGCAGCTCTGTCCAATGCAGGCCTCTTCCAGAAGAGGAGGAGTTGTTCTCGAGTCCCTTCTGGGCTAACGGGTTGTAGGGCCCCTTTGGCAGGAAGGGCAGCAGCACTGAGATCTTTCCAAGCGCCATCAACACACTTCTTTTCTAGGCTGAAGACAATGAGAAGTTCAAGACAATTGTAGAGTTTGAATGCCGAGGCCTTGAACCAGTTGATTTCCAGCCCCAGGTGCGTAACCGCTATCTGTGGGGAGCTCATACAGGAATAATAGAACTTTGCTTTATCCAGAGACTGTGGACTAGGACTTCTCCTAAGGGTAGTAACTGTTATTTATTAAGTGCCTACTGTATATTGGGCACTGTGCTGGTCACGTTTACATAGTACTTCCTTAAATCCTCACAGTAACCCTGTGAAGTTACTCATCCTATTGTTTGGACAAGTGAAAACTTTTTTTTAAAGATTTTGCAGCTTGTGCAGGGTGACAGTAAGCATGGGAACAGTTATTTGAACCCCTGTCTGACTCCAGAGCCCGTTCTCATCCCCATCTCCTAAACAAAACTAAGGTCCAGAGAGGGGAATGACGTGCCCCAAGTCTTTTGGGAGCTCAGGGGTAGTGGAAAGGTTTACCCTTCACCTCCTGCCTCTGGTCCAGGGTTCTAGTTGAGAGGAACTGCTGTAGTACTGGGAAGGCTGCCAGGCCTGGGAAGTACATGATTCCAGAACAGGTGCTCACACTGCATCTCTGTCCTCCCATCCCAAAGGTGGTTTGAAAAGAGCCAGTTCCCTGGCCAGGCCTCTGCCCTCTTTCCCCCAGACTAACCACTGCCTTCCTGTCACCCCCAGGCTGGGTTTGCTGCTGAGGGTGTGGAATCGGGGACAGTCTTCAGTGATATTAATCTGCAGGAGAAGGTACAGGACTTTGGGGCCTTGTGGGGGCACTGTATGGAACCTGGTGGGAACTACCCTTTGGGTGAACAAAGATCAACAGAAAGCTGACTCTGCCTTCTTATTTTTGTTGGTGATTTTGGTGTTTAAATGGCCCCAAGTATAGTGCTAAAATGTTATCTAGTGTTCCATAAGTGAGAAGGCTTGGATATGCCTAATGGAGAAAATGAATGTTAGATAAGCTTTGTGTAGGCATGAATTCTAGTGCTGTTGCCTATAAGTCAACTATATATAAGGTGTTTTTAAACAAAAACCTACCCAAAACAGAGTTGTATATTGATTGGTTGAAGAAAATGTGATCAGAGGCTTCCAAAAACATAACCCTGTATTTCCCCTGGGAGTAATGGTTCACTATTTACTAATTCAGTGTTTGTGGTGATTTTGTAGAATGTAACCACCATGAATAATGAAAATCAGTTGTATTACTGAACATGTTACTACCTTAAATAAGCCTGTGGTCAGGCTTCAAAAGGAGGACGGAAACCTCCTTCAGTTTGCATAGCACCTGATAACAACAACAACTGGAATTTACCGAGCTCTTATATGTGCCTGACATGATGCTAAGTATTTATACCTGTTTCCCCATTTGCTTCTTTCAATATTCAACCTGTTTTTGTCCCTTTTTTTAATAGAGGACAGAACTGCGGCTCTGAGAAGTTAAGTGAACTTGCCCAGAATGCCTCTAGCTCTGTTCTAGGTCATACATATTCATGAATGTCTCAGTAAGAGCCTGAACTGGGCCTTTAAAGTCCCAGAGTGCCATAGTCCCCACTGTCCTAAACCATCTCATGAGGCTGACAGGGCCATTTTTCCCCCACAGGATTGGACTGACTATGATGAAAAGGCTCAGGAATCTGTGGGAATCTACGAGGTCACCCACCAGTTTGTGAAGTGCTGAACCTTCTTCCTGCACACTTGCCTCTAAGAACTGAGAAGGGACAACGTGCCCCAGGCAGCAGAGCCCACTGAGGCGAGTCCTCTCATCTCTTGTTTCCTGGAAGTTATCTAAGCCCTCACCGCTGCATGCTGGGCTCTGTCACAGCTTCCCAAGTCCCACCAATAAAGCCCCTGTTCATCCTGCACTGGTGCATGAAGGCAGAGTCAGGTAACAGATATGCCAGCCACAAATAAGAACTTCATGTTGGAAGTCTCTGGTTGCTTCCTGGCACATTCCCACAGTAGAGGATCCAATTTGTAAAATATGCAGGAGCACATAGCTTCTGAGGGCTCTCCAGCTCTTGGGGAGCAGGTAGGTTAACCCAACGGACCGATGGTGTCAAAGCCAACAGTGCAAAGAGCAGCTGGGCCTGTGGAACGATGCCATGAGCCCCATGGTCCTGAGCCAAAACACTACATTGATCACCTTGGCTCCCAAGCAAACCCAGGCATTTCTAGCTGGTGTCACTTCATAGTCCATGGCTAGCAGGGACTTTAGAGGCAGCAGCCCAGTACTGGCATGAACCTGCTCTGTGAAGTTCCTGCTGGACAGTCATCAAGTCTTTGTCCATTTGCTGTGATGGGGCAATCATCTCCCGCCAGGGGAATCAATATGAAAGTTCTTCCTTCTGCCAAGTCAGCATCTTTGCTCCCTAAAGCTGCTTGTCCTGGTTTGTCACCTTTGTGGTCACGCTTCCACGTTCTGCCCCTGGACAGCCCTGTGGAGGTCTGAAGACAGGAGTCAGGGCCCTGTAAGTCTCATAGGCCTGGTTCCCTGGGTCTGAGGATCCCCTGCAGAGTAGAGAGAGTTGTTCGGTGCGGTTAGATGGTGAGGGTATGCTCAAGCATTCACACTGGTGAATCCACCATTCGGAAAATCTGTTGTGAGACACCTTATTTCACCAGTGTTGCTGGAGTCAATCTTTTGGAAGTAAAAATGATTACCTTCATTTTTTGAGAGGCCCACTAGGAAAAAGTATGCCCACTTCCAGACTGGTTGTGGGGGGCACTAGAAAGTAGCACTACTACCTCAGATTTGGTGGTAAAGTGATCCCAACCTTGTCCGTTCTCCAGTCTGGCATCTACATCATGTTTCCTCTAGGTTCCCTATGTTCCTGGCCCCTGGATCTGCTCTTTCCAGTATGTGACAGAGTAGAACTTCTTTGGCCCGCCGTCCGCCAGCAGGTCTGTCCAGTCTGTCACCCCCAGGGTCCAGTCCACTGCCCAGCCTGAAAGCAAATAAGTGGAAGCTGCCTGAGAAAGCAGCCTTTCTGGGTTTTAGTCTCTTATGCAATAGCCAGTGTGTGTGTGAAGCTCACAATGACAGACAATAAAAGGATCTCAAGGTTTCCTTTATATTTTAGATTATTTTCTCATTTTTCAGGAGGTGGAAGAACCCAAAAAATCATTAAGGGATTGAAGGAAAATTAGATGATGTCAGCAGATGCAAGTGTTCAGAAAAATACTCATTCAACAACAAAAACAACAGAACTATAGAAACTCTAAGCAGACTGAGAATAGAAAGGAACTACCCTCACCTCACAAAGTAGATTTATAGAAAATGTAGAGCAAATGAAATGTGTGAAGTAGTCCAGTCAGGGTCAGGGTGAGCTGATACCCCCTGATCACCACCACTCTTCCTTGCGCTTGAGGTCCCACCCAGTGCCCTAAGACAACAAAAAAAGTAAAGGGAAGGTATCAAAAAGGAAGAAAACTCATTTTCATAGATTGTGATTTTCCACTCACAAAATACAAAAAAGCATTAATAGGTGTTGGATTTAAGATCAATATACAGAAATCAAATCCATCCATCAAATCAAACCGATGACATTCTGCAAAATAAAAATCGAAAAAAAAGTACTATTTATAATAGTAATAAGAAAAAATACCTCCAAAAGTAACTGGGAGTTAAATCTATCAAAAATGTTCATGACTCTAGTATATGAGAAAATTATTAAACTTTGCTGAAAGGTGTTAAAGCCTAAATAAATGGAGACCTATATACTATTACTGGAGGATAGGAAGACTTGGTAGTATATCCTTCTCAACAAATGTATTTTTAAAGTTCTTATTCAGATCTCAACTTTTTTTTTTTTAACAGAACGTAGGTTGATTCTGAATCTGATGCCCTCTACTGGATGCCACGATGTAGTGACACAGCAGTGGCAATGAAGCCCGCACAATACTGGCCTTGTGATGGACAAGTGGGACAGACCAGTGGGATAGTAGACAGACCCCAGCATGTGTGAAAACTGGTTTAGGAAAGGTGCTGTTGCAGATCAGTTAAATTTTTAACTCCCCAATAAACAGCGCTGGGGCAAATGTTTGAATATGAGCAGTAAAAGATACTGGGACTCTGTTTCTGCATATGAAAGTCTATTCCGCCATTAGTTATCTTGGGTGCTTTGGTGCAGCAGCACGGTGGGGTAGAAGAACGCTGGGCTCAGTGTCTGACTCACTGTAAACGCTGGGCAAGTCCTGTCCCTCTCAGGACCCCAATTTCTCCATCTAAAATAAGGGCAATTTCAGCTCTGATATTATGTTACTAAATAAGAATTAGTCAAAATGGTGGTGGCATGTCTGAGGCCTGCCCCACATCACCAGGAAAGTTAGTTCCCTGCCCCACACTCCAGGACTGGTCTCCTGTCCACATTGTGGATGGTAAAGCTGCTGGATGCAGGGACAAGTGGAAGATGAGACCATCTGAGTCCTCAGTATGCCCTTCTAACACTATCCTTGCACAGCTGTTTAAAAGGTGCCATCTTTATCCAAAAGAATTTTTTAAACTTGGCTTTTGGTGAATGACAAGTTGAAGGTTGGGTAACATTAAGCTGCACCCTCGTGTACAGCAGTCATTTCCGTTATTTCCCAGGAAGGGCAGAGGCACCCAGGATCTCTGCCTGACCAGGCAGCCTGATCATCTCACAATGCTGTCCCCACTCCTTTGTAAGCCAAGTCACCCTGGGCTAAGCCCTATCCCTTGTTAGCCATCAGAGCCCCAGAGAAGGCTGCATGCCTGGCCTTCAGAAAGCTCGGGACTCACAACAAGGACCATTTCCACACTCCTGACACTTAACTATGCATCTGAACTTTGATTCCGCCATCTTCCCCTGAGGGCCTCTGCTGCAATAGGCTCTACAGGGAGAAGATGAATGAGACCCAAGCTGTCCTGTTCAAGAGCCAAGCAACTATAACCCACTAACTAAAACCGTTATCCCAAACAGGTGCACTGGATCACTGGGAAAACTTTTGAAAAAGACATTTCCTGTCTCTACTTCATTCCTATTGAATTAGAATCTCTGGGCTAAGATCTGAGATTTCCTTTAATTTAAAAGCATTCTCGAATGAATGATGTATCCAGATGACCAGAGCACACCCTGATTTCACAGCAGGGTGTGCTTTGGTCTGCTGTGGGGACTAAAGGAGATAATGAAGGGAACATGTTCAGCACAATGTCAGGGGCATTATACAGAGGGAATGGGAACAGTGACGACTTGGTTAGAAATGCAGACCGTCTGTGCTGTTCTCTAAACATGTTGCTGCTCCCTGAATTGGGAAACAGCAGTGAATAACTAACTAACCATGTCCTAATTCCCCAAGTATGGCTGTTACAGCTCCCTCTTCTGAGCCTACTGCTTCCTACTTAGAATTGGTTTGGAACCAAAAGATACAATCTCATGAGCCAGGACAAATGCCAGGCTTAATTATAAAAGCCAATTACTTAGATTTACAGCAGACATGGATTAAGTGAGAAAGACGTGAGGGCTTTGGGTTAATCCATAAGCTCAACCTATGCCAAATGCAAACTGACTGAATTAAAAGTGGTCACAGGCTACATCAAAAGAAATAATGGCAAGCCGGGGGGTGAGAGCAGTGCCCCCAACCATTGGTCAGTCCATGCTGTGGGGCTGTTTCATTTGGTGCTCTCCATTTCAGTGCAATTATAAACAAAACTCACTAGGCCTGGAGATGGTTCCTGTGGGGTACAGCAAGAGAACAGGAGAGGTTTATCCAAAAGAAAGCAAGAGGCGGCGGGGGCGGGGAGGGTGTGTGTGCAGCAGACATGGTCAGTTTTTACAGAGCTGAAGGAGTCCCATCTGGGCAAGAGCAAAGACAGCGACACTCCATAGGGGCAAACAAGCACCAAGTGTAGAGTTTCAGGAAGAAAGATTTCAGCACAATACAAGAGAGACTCCTAATGTTTGTCCAAAATCGGAATGTGATACATTATAGATGGGGAGCTCCTAATCCCTGGAGATATTAAAGAAGAAAAAGGTTGTGAGGATTCTGGCCTCACAGGTAACTTACACAAGACCAGATTTATCACATCAGAATTCTGGTTTTGATCCATCCAGGCAGGAATTACTGTGCTAGACAATCCAAGGAATTCCACAACCTTCAGTTAAGAATCGCTACTGCTTGAAATAGGATGGGACAGGGGAGGGAGACAAAGCATAAGAGACTTAATCTCAGGAAACAAACTGAGGGTTGCTGGGGGGCAGGGGACAGGGAGGGATAGGTTGGTTTGGTTATGGACACTGGGGAGGGTATGTGCTATGGTGAATGCTGTGAGTTGTGTAAGACTGATGATTCACAGACCTGTACGCCTGGAGCAAATAATACATTACATGTTAATTTGTAAAAAAAAAAAAAAAAAAAAAAAATCCCTACTGCTACAAGCACAGTGGAACTGTCAGAGGGTAACTGGAAACTTCTTTCTCCCTTTTGAAATATGTTTTAACAATGACTAGAGAGGGAAATGAATTTGCAATCAATTCAGTGTGCTAGCTCCTCTGGACAACCTGGGCACTCACCAGGCTGCTGCTGCTCTTCCTGCTCAGCCAGCAGTGGTGTGGAGAGGCTGCTTCCGTACATTCTACATATTTAACTGGAAGCACTGTTGCTCACTCTCTCTGCCCAGCTCCAAAACCTCTAACTACAGCAACAGTCACCATCCTGCTGTTCCACGTACTACACAATTCATGTGCCATGCCATGCACTGTGTTGAATGTGGGGATACAGGATATGGCCTTCAGCCCTCGAGATGCTTGTTGCGACAAACAGTCACAGTACCGGGCTTCAGAGGGATAGTCAGTTCCCAAATATTTAACAAGCCCTGGGGCCCCTCTGGTCTCCCACAGTCTAACAGTGGAGAAAGCTGCAGAAACTGCAAAGTACTGTGGGAAAGGTGAGACAGCCAAAAAGCTTTAGGCATACTCAGTCTCCAAGGATGGGGTGAAGGAAGGTTTCCTAGAGGAATTGAAATCTAGCTGAAACCTGAAAGTTGAGCAGATGATCAGAAGGGCGGGGAGGAAGTTGTGTTCCAAGCAGAGGCAACAGCATGCCATGGCATCCCTGAGGGAGTGTAAGCCTTTAAGAGAGCTGAGGCTGAAAACATGAGGTTGGTCAGCTCCATCCAAGACTCAACTGTTCCATTAAGGGGAGTGAACTTCTTTCCAACGTAATGAAAAACCATCTTAGAATTTTACGCAGGGATATGATCAGGCTTGAACATGAGAAAAATCACTGGCTACAGTGAGGAGGGAGAATGGACTGGAGGGAATGAGTGGGATCTGGAGGCAGGAAGGCCAATGAGGAGTGAATAAATAGACTCCATCTCCTGATAGGAGGAGCTACAAAATTACCTTCAGAGGTATGGGTGCCAGGAGGGAACAAGACAGATCTCCAGCAATAACCCACCCTGTGTCAGGCTCCTTAATGGCTAAAACAGAAGTCCAAGCTAGGAGGAGGAGGATGGAGGGCAGGATGACCCTGCAACACCATAACCTTCCTTTCTCCATCTACCACCTATCTCGTGTCTACCTCCTCAAATCCTGGCTCCCATTCTGTCATTGTGTCACATGAAGATAACTGGAAAGGTAATCTGGAAAGCATGCTTGATGTGGTCTAACTTAAAACATAAGCTATTAGAAATCACACTGAGGTACCACTTCACACCCACCAGAGTAGCTATATGGCAAAAAAGATAGATGGAGGGGTGCCTGGGTGGCTCAGTGGGTTAAAGCCTCTGCCTTCAGTTTGGATCGTGATCCTGGGTCCTGGGATCAGGCCCCACATCAGGCTCTCTGCTCAGCGGGGAGCCTGCTTCCTGCTCTCTCTCTTTTTCTGCCTGCCTCTCTGCCTACTTGTGATCTCTGTCAAATAAATAAATAAAATCTTAAAAAAAAAAAAAAAAAGATAGATGGATGTAAGTGCTGGTGAACATGGGAAAAGCCAAAACCTTCATATTCTGCTGGTGGAAATGTAAAATGGTTCAGCTACTGTGGAAAACACCCTAGCAGTTCCTTTAATGACGAAAGAGAGCTACTACATGACTTAGCAATTCCACTCCTAAGTCTATATATACCCAAAAGAAATGAAAACATGTTCACACAAAAACTTATACACTAGTATTCACAGAATTATTCATAATAGCCAAAGGTAGACAACCCAAATGACCATCAACTGGTGAATGAATAAATGTGATATACCCACATGCTGAAATAGTATTCAGCAATAAAAAGAAAATAAGTACTGATAAATAATAGAGCATGGACAAACCTTGTAAACATTATGCTAAGTGAAAGAAGTCAGTCACAAAAGGCCTTACATATATAATTCCACTTATGCAGAATGTCCAAGATAAGAAAATTATTATAGGGACAAAAAGTAGATTCGTATTTTTAGTGTTTGGTTGCAGGACAGGGATTTGAGGGAAAAGGGGAATGACTGCTAATAGGTACAGAGTTTCTTTTGGGGATGAAAATGTTCTAAAATTCATTGTAGTGTAGTGATCGTTACACAACTGTGGATATGCTAAGATGACTGAATGATACATTTAAATAAGTGGAATATATAATATGTGAAGTATATCTCAATAAAGCTGTTTAAAAAAAAGAGCTACATGGTATCTGCAAAACTCGCTTTGGGGCTTCTCGGCGAATCTCAATGAGAAGAAGATAATCTCTAGAGAGGCTGGTATGGCTGTGAATCTGAATTTGTGCCACACTTGTTCTGGAGTCATGAAGAGAGAAAGCCACCTGGACAAAACTTGCTGATTCCCCAAAGCCCACTCCTCACATGGGAAACTCCACATGGGAACGGCTTTAGGGTCAGGAGGAGCACAGATGTGTTTAATAAAGTTCATTCTCCTGAGTTGGGAGGCCAACTAGTTTAAGATAATTACTGGAAGCTTAGATGAACAGAAACATAATAGAAAGAGCCCTGGACAATGAATCAAAAGAGCCTGTCCTGAGCCTACCACTTATCAAATGACCTTACATTCCCCAACTATCCATCTTCTGTACATAAACTGGAGACAGTAACTTCTGTCCATTCCAGAGATGAGGGGATCAAATCAGCTGAATATTTTACAAATGTGCAAGACGTGTATGAGCGCCAACTGGGTTGAGACTTAATAAACTATTAAGGGTTTCTGCCATCCCAGGTACCACTATAGAAGCCTTCACAGCACGAATCCAAGACCAGGAGGAAGGGTGGGGTAAGTTTTAAGTAGGAATGCTGAACAAGGAGACAGACCATAGAAGAGATTCCTTTAAAGAACTGCACGTACTCAAGGTGTACTGCCGAAGGGTCCATTCACCCTGAACAGATGCATGAAATATGACATTTCAGCCCTGCAAGTTCCAATCAAGGTTTTGGTTTTAAAAACCTGGGTGTCTCAGCTGGTTAAGCAACTGCCTTTGGCTCAGGTCATGATCCTGGAGTTACAGGATCAAGTCCCGCATCAGAGTCCCTGATCGGCAGGGAGTCTGCTTCTCCCTCTGACCTCTCTCCTCTCATGCTCGCTCTCTCTCTCTCTCAAATAAATACAATCTTTAAAAAAATAATAAAAGCTCATACTACTTCGATAAGCAATAGAGCAACAGCAGCACAGACACCACAGAGCAGCAAGGGAACACAAACTGAGCCTCAACTACTTGCCAGGTGCTTTCCCTGCATCACTAGAGCTAGCCCTCATTACATTCCCATGCTATAGGAACTGTCCTCAATCACAAGGAGCAACACACCCCAGAGAGGCGGAATAACTTGCCTTTGGTCGTATAGGGAGGACATGGTAGAACCAGGATACCAGTTTTTGGAGGGATGGGTCACTATTTATGACAAATATTACACACTTAAGATCCTCTTCTGTCAGAAACTCTTTTAGACGACGCCGTCCGCCTCAGCCAGAGAATCGGAGGCATCTGACTCACCCACCCTGCAAATGGCCCCACAAATAGCATAGGTTTTAAACTTACCTTTGGACTTGCCTGTCGCCTTGTCAACCATTTCCTGAGTCTGCACAGGTGGACAAACCCCACAGTGTCGTTCTGCAGCTGAGAGCATAAGGTAGGCACTAGTAGGAGCTAAGAGTAGGAGTGCAAGAAGCGCAGCATCCTGGCAGCTATACAGGCGGCGGGGCGGGGCCCCGGCTAGTGCTTCCGGGTGACGAACGCGCGCATGCGCAACCAACATCTGGTTCAGGTTTCTTGATCAGGTTTTCTTGATCGTGCTTCACAGATGAGAACAACGTGATGTTCACGTGCACTGGCAGCTATCAGATGTTCCGCTCGGATTAAACCATGGAATACAGGGAACCTGGTACCTGTTGGGTAGTCACTAAATGACAACTGAGTGAAGGACAGGTGGAGGCAACTTAGAAGACGTGCAGGTGGGTTTATGTGAACTGTAAGGGGAACTGAGGTAATGCACTGCAAGTGCTTTGTGACTGGCTCATATGAGAATTCAAATCCCGATGTCCAGTAAGCCCCTGGGCGATCCACCATAAACTCAGCTAAAATTAAACACAAACAAAAACCATTCCTTTTCAAAACCCAAGATAGAACAGAACCAAACACCCTTCCTTTCATGTTATAGCAGTGTTCAACAACAGACTGTTAACAAAAATTCTGTGTTCTCTCAAAACCAGAGATTTCAAGTCCGAAATGTAAAGTAGTCATGTGTACATTAGGCCATAGATGGCAGGAAAGATTCAGCTGATTAAATGCACACCAATTATAAATCTTCATTTGGCTGGATAGTCAAATAGTACTCCCCAAATCCATAGGAATACCTTTTACGACTGCAGGACTATCAGAATCAAGCACCAGCACTTTCCAGAAAAATGAAGAGGATTTTTACAAAGGATGTCCCAGGAGAGAGAGAAGTTCATAGGGAGGATGAAACAGCACTTCCCACCTCACCCAAAAAGCCAGGAGCCAGTGGGAACTTAGTGTTACCTGAACTTACCGAACTTAATGTTAGAAAGTTCTTTGTGGGGATTAGGAAAGTAGGCTGAACAGCAACAGCAACTAAAAGAAACCATTGCCAAGCAGCAATTAATTTTTATTTCTGTTTCAACAATAGATACACCTAAGTTATCCTTCCAAATCCCACCGCCTGATCAAATGCCCTTAAAATTGAAATCTCCCATTCTCTTTAGTTATGATCTACCACTTGGCAATTACATGTTTAGCTTTAAAACTGCATTTTAAAGCTCAAGCCTTACAGCACTGGCTGCCTAGGCACCTCATGGTTAGTTTCCTTCATATAAAGAATAGCACCTTTAGGCCCCAATTTTTATGTCAATGAAGCGATGAAGGCTTTTCACCCATCCAGATGCTAAGTTTTGATGCATTTGCCATCTATGACATCAAATATGTCTTCTAAGGCCTTCTCTACACATTGGAGAAACTCCCGGGCATTGCGGCCTGGGTAGGAGGACACGTTGCAGCCTATCCAGTTGTCATGAACAGCATACCCAATGCCAAAGCCATCAGGGACCACAGGAGCAAAGCCACCGACGTTCACTGCTGGGCTGCTCAGGGTGCTCGTGGACAAGATGTTGTGGTTTATCTGCCCATATGCCGGGTCCAGGTAGAGCTCAGGCAGAGCAGTCCCCTTGGTTGCTGCCAGGTACCGCAGAGCAAATAAGTGTCGGTCAAAGCCCTGGCCTGTCAGAGACAAATATAGAAAACCAGAGTCTCAGAATCCCAGGATGGAAAGGGATCCTAGTAAAACCCCCAGCCTGTTGTCAGAGTCCCCTTCATAGCATCTTTAAGAGTAGAAGAAGGCTCTGTCTGCTTACATATGCACTGATCCAACTCACTAACCTCTGTAGCTGAGCCTAAAATGAAAGTATGATTTTTAAAAATTCTGAAACTGAATCAGTTTAGTCAGTCAAAAAAAAAAAAAAAATACAAGAGAGCTATGGATTCAAACACTAAAATAAAATCCAAAGTCTAAGTCTAGTGTAAAAGACAAGATTGAGTTGCTGGAACAAAATGGAAAGGGTTTTGAGGTTTCTAATCTCTTCTCATCTCAGCTTTACTGCTCACGTGTTGGATAATGTGGAGTCCATGGCCCGAGCTTCCTACCGACCAGAATGTCACAGAGATCTCTTTTCCTTCCAGGACTTTTGGCTGCAGGAAGACAGAATTATGTGACCTTCCAGGTCCTTTCCAGGTCTCAAATTTTACCACAGAGAGGCAAAGGAAGGATGACACTTGGATTTGGGAAGAGCTTTTGAAATGGCTTCTTTCTAGGAAGCCAACACAGGCCAAGTGAGGCAAAGTAAGAGGGGCTGCAGGCCTTGAAACCCTGACCTGTCAAAAGCAAGTCAGATGACCAACAAACAACAGAAAGAGAATCGTGTGTCACAGCTGAAAGGTGACTTTAAATGAGGATAAATTAAGATCCATTTCTCAGGGTGCCTGGGTGGCTCAGTGGGTTAAAGCCTCTGCCTTCGGCTCAGGTCATGATCCCAGGGTCCTGGGATCAAGCCCCGCATCGGGCTCTCTGCTCAGCAGGGAGCCTGCTTCCTCCTCTCTCTCTGCTTGTCTCTCTGCCTACTTGTGATCTCTGTCTGTCAAATAAATAAATAAAATCTTAAAAAAAAAAAAAAAAGATCCATTTCTCTATCCCTGTGTAGAAGTAAAGAACATTCTAATCCCAATGGCTAATCTGGCCATTCAGACTGCTAGGGCAGAGAATAATCACCATCTGGGGGTTGGCAGACGGACTGAACTGGTGAAGTGGTGGAAATCAGACACAGAGGAGGATCTTACTGAGGCCTACCCTAGAGCAGAGGGCAACGTGACCCAAGGGCAGTCTCCCCACCCCCAGCTCACCCATGGCGGCTTCTCTGGTCAGCTGGCCATGATACTTGGAGCACTCAGCCATCATCTGCTGAAGCTCGCCAACGCTGTGTTGGGAGGGCTCCCTGACAAAGGCCTCGGAACACCTCTTCGTGAAGATGGAGGCTGGCCTAATGGTCTCGGTGCGGCCGTGCTTGAAGGCTGCGGTGCTGCAGGACTCATAGGTGGCCACGGTCTGCCCATACTGCCGCAGGAAGGCCATCTGGAAGGCCAGCTGGGCTACCGAGTCAGGACTCAGCCTCTGCTTCTTTAAGAACTCCTTGCCCCCTCTCTGAAACTGGATGAAGTCAATGGTGAGGGTCTTCACAATGGCATCAAACCTCTCCTTCGCAGTGCTGATGCCAGTCTTGAGGGCATCACTCAGCTTGAAGGTAAGTTTCTGCACGGCCGCAGAGGAGTCAGTGCGGGCTGGCTGATTCTGTGGGCTGATGGCAGGGGCCTGAGTGCTGTCTTTAAACACTTCATTCAAAAACCTCAGCACTGCCACCCCGTCGCCCCAAGCATGCTCGAAGTGCAAGGCGGCAGTGCCATCCTTGGCTATAATGAGGTTAAAGGACTTATCATACCAGCGGTTGGTGCCGTCGCCGTGTAGCATGCTGTGAGACAAGTGGACAAGGCCCTCGATGGGGAAGTCATCCAGGCAGAGACAGAACACAGCAGAGTCCACTTTCCTCAGCGTCTCCTCATTGCCCTCACTCACCAGCTTCTGCCTGAGCTCTGCCCACACGTCTCGGTTCTCAGTAGTCAGATACGCCAGCGGAAACTCGGGGGCCGGGCTGTTGTCTGAGAGAATGTACTTCAGGTGAGCCTGGATTTCCGAGGCACTCACGATGTTTCCATCGTGATCCAGGACATCAAAAACATAGAAATGTCCTTTTCTTAGGACCAGGACATGCCTGGCCTTCTCATCAGTGACAAGTTCATCCCGAGTGCGTCTGGGTAAACGAGTTGAATTGAAAAGCCGAAAATACTGGGACATATCCAGGGGATATGCATTAACCAGGTAGGCCCCATACCAGGACAGGGAGGAAGGCACAAAGCGTATGAGTCTCTTGAAGGTATCAGTGTCACTTTTGGCAGGGTTCAAATGGAAAACCTCTGGCTCCAAAAGACCAGCCCGCAGAGTCTTCAGAAACCGGACAGCAGAAATAGTCATGTTTGTGGCCCTGGTGAGCTGGTCATTATACTCAGACTTTGGGTCAGGGTTGAATGCCACGAATGGATTGAAGTTCAAGACGATAGAGTCTCGAGCAGTTAGGTACATATCAAACCAGGGGTCTAAAAGATAAAAAAAAAATGTAAAAAGAGAACATCATAAGAAGTTAACACAGTCCCTAAAAATAAAATTTGAGAAAAGAAAAATAATCAAGCAGACACAGAAAAACCTCAATCTCAGAGGGTGAAACTTCCTAATTATTTTTTTGATCTGCAGTAATTCATGACATATAAACGGGTCCATGCAGCATGTGGTCTTTTGCATGTGGCTTCTACCACTTACTATGTCTTTGATGTTCAGACACGTGGGAGCACATATCAGTTCTTCGCTTTTTTGCATTGCTGAATAACACCCCATTACATGGATACACCATATTCTTTTTATCCATTCATCTGTTGGTAGACTTTGGGTTGTTTCCACTTCTTGGTTATTATGAATAATGCTGGTTTGTATGAGTTTTTGTGTGGATGGATGTTCTCAATTCTCTTGGGGAAACAAGTGGAATTGCTCAAACACAGGGTAAGTCTAAGTTTAACCTTTTGAGAAACTGCCTGGTTGTTTTCCAAAGTGGCTGTACCATTTAGCACCAGCAGTGCACAAGGGTTCCAATTTCGCCACGTCCTCGGCAACATTTATTAGTGCTACTGTCTGTCCTTTTGATTGGAGCCATTCCCGTGGGTGTATCATTGTGGTTTGGCTTTGCATTTCCCTAGGCTTATCGCTTTTTCTTCCTCATTCTGTTTCCCTTCTTGACTCTTAAAAAAGTAAAGTAATACCTCACTTGCATTAATCTCGAACAGAATAGTTGTTCATTCCCACCCCATTTCCTTAGGTTTCTCTTGTTTCATCTCCTCTTGGGGCCAACATTCACATATGTGGGGGAGAGTATTCACCATCATTCTGTATATTCTGTACATTTGTGCCCTCACTCTTAAGAAATGTCCGAAAAGCAATTAGAAATAACAGTCAGTTCATGTGGATCATCTAAACTAGCCTTCTGCATTCCTGTGGACTCTTTACCTGTAAAAACTCCAGAAGCAACGTTTTATCAGAAAATGTGTCTTCGGGGAAAGTTCCTTTGAGATTAGCAAGCATGGATAAAGTCTACAAATAAAAACCATCTCCCACTGGAGGAAATAATTTTCACATGTAAAACACCGGGGACAGGATTAATGGACACACATTTATCTGTTATTCATTTGTTGGTCTACTCATTCCGTTTCATTGCTTGAGAACATGCTGTGCCAGGCCCTGCCCAGCCTAGGGGACAGAGAGAAGAGGACCAGGACTCTGATTTGGATGAAATCTGGGGAAGGACATCAACAGAATTAAAACATGATGTAACACAATGAAATGGTAAAAGAAAAGGTATTGGGGTAAGATCCATTTGATGAAAGAAGACATGAATTTATGTCTCTGATCCCTCCAGTAAAAGAATTTTAAAGAGCTATAAGGCAAAGAGAATGAAAGAGGAGAATACTGGCCGTCGGAAAGCATTGAGACAACTGGTAATGACTAAGGCAGACTTGAGAACGCCAAGCCTGAGCCAGTGGCCGAGAATGTCAGGAGATAACATGATGTACACAGAAGAACCCCAGGGGGCTCAGGAATTGGTTGAAAGGCTATTTAATTAGACCCCCCACTCCCACTCCCCAGATTCCCTTCCTGCACCAGTAGAAGACTTAAGTTTTCATCTCTGGAGAAAGTACAACTGGGGGACAGAAGTCACAGCTGAGATCGCAAGCCCTCTTCCCTTACCCTAGTCCTTCAACAGTAGCAACCGGCAGTTAAATGGAAAAGCCTTTCCTGGGAGTCTGATCCAGAAACATTAACATTAGGGGCCCTCCAAAGAAATGGTGTAGCCAGGTCCCATTACAGTGAAGCTGGGGCAGCCTGGCTCCACCCTCATCCATAGAGCTTCCAAAAGCTTTTTAATATCTCACTCAAATCCAAGGCATCAGAGAAGGAATGCGAAGGATCTGAAGAAAGAAAAGAGGACAAAACAAACAGGAAAGAAAAATGCACCTTGGAGACAGACTATGAAGGAATATAAGAGCATAAAAAAACTTCCCCTGGGCGCCTGGGTGGCTCAGTGGGTTAACGCCTCTGCCTTCGAGCTCAGATCATGATCCCAGGGTCCGAGGATCAAGCCCAGCATCAGGCTCTCTGCTCAGCAGGGAGCCTGTTTCCTCCCCTCTCTCTGCCTGCTTCTCTGCCTACTTGTTATCTCTGTCTGTCAAATAAATAAATAAAATCTTAAAAAAAATTTTTTTAAAAACCTTCCCCTATAACTTATTAAGCACATAGAAAACTAAACAAAAGAAAGCATAAAATAATTATTAACTTCAGGGGAAACAAGTTCATACAGGAACAGGAAAAACAATTTCAATAGGCTCCACGGCTCAGCTGACGATAGTGTTTATATGGTGCTAATAGTGTAAACACTAAGTATGGAGCAAACCAAAATGACAAGTGAGCCCCGTGATCATCACAGAACGAGACCTGTGCATGTATGCGTGTGCACATGGTAGGGAGAGGACAAACTGCCCGATTCTAGTCTTCCACAGTGAGACGTCAGAGATAACACCTCCAACTGAACAAGCGAAGACATGGTGGTTCAGGCATGGGATTTGGGGGCAGGTCAGAAGAGGGAGCAGCTGAAAGTGAGGAGTGGGAAACCAGGGGAGGGTCAGGAACTTGCTATTTTTCCAGACCAGCCTGGTAGAACTCTTTGATTCTTTAAACTATGGGCATGTATAACCTTATTAAAATAGGGGCGCCTGGGTGGCTCAGTCAGATGGGTGTCTGCCTTCAGTTCAGGTCATGATATCAGGGTCCGGGGATTGAGCCCTTCATTGGGGTCACTGCTCCATGGTGAGCCTTCTTCTCCCTCTCCGTTTGTCTGCTGCTCCCCCTGCTTGTGTGCTCTCTCCATCAAATAAATAAATAAAATATCTTTAAAAAAATAAACAAAATACACAGTAAATTAAAAGAAGTGCTGTGGGAACAGAGGTGGGACCAACCAGCTCTGAATGGAGAGAGAGGAGGACTAAAAGTTTTCCTGGAAAAATCATCCCACCTGGGTGGGGTTTTTATTCTTTTCTTTTTAAAACTGAGATGCAGCTTACATAAAATATGTTACAACTTTCAGGTATACAACCCAATGATTTGGCATCTTCATATATTGTACAATGATCAGCAAGATAGGTCTAGTTAACATCCGTCATCATAGAGTCACAAAATTGTCTTTTCCTGTGATGACAGTTTTTAAGACCTATACTCTTAGCAACTTTCAAATATACAACACAGTATCATCAACTACAGCCACAATGCTGTATATTCTACCCCATGACTTCCTTCTTTTCTAACTGGAAGTTTGTACCTTTTGACCTCTTTCACCCCATTTGTTCCCCATGCCCTCCAACCCTTGCCAGCATCTATGGCAACCACATACTTGGGTCTTAAAGAATTTGTTAGGCTAAAAAATGGTAGAGGGAACAACATGGACAAAGACACAGAAGAATAAAAGACTAAAGGGTTGAGGGAATGGTGAGCTGTCAAAGAGTTTTGTCAGGCATGAGAGTATCAGGGTAATACAAGAGATGAGGCTGGAAAGGGCAGTTATGCCAGACTGAGAAGGATCCAGGGCAACACATACGGGGCACAGGACTTAATCCTGCATCCTTTTCATGGAACCAGTGATTAGGCTCTGCCTGGGTCCTACCTGCAGAGAAGGCGAAACACTGCTCCTGAGGGCAAACTTCAGGTGAGATCTTAGTGGAGGAAGAGCTTCCTCGGCCTTGAAGTTTCAGATGAGGCCTTCTACTGGTGGGCTGGTCTCACCAAAAATATTCTGAGACCAAACCAGGAGAAAAGATGCCTTCCTGTCCACCGTGGAGGGCTCAGGGACTAGCATGCCCGCAGCCTGGTGCACCTACCAGAAATGTAGCTCGTGTGTCTATTCCGCTTGTCCTGAGCAACCAGCTGCTTGTGCAGCTCCTTCCCAATCCCGTTCTCAAAACTCTTGCAATGCTGTTCTGTTTTCCTGAAATGTTCATGAAAGACAGAATAAATCCATGGCAGGGAATACATGATTTCTAGACTCATGGCCAAGAACTCTTACACTAAGACTTGGGTCCCGGGCAGCATACGCCTAGAACCTAGGAGTAAAATCAGAAAGGCCCTCTGATCAGAAGAACAGCAGTCAATCCAAACAGATAAATTTAAGATACCTTCTTAAAATGACTGATTGGGATGATCAATCAACATCTCATAAAACAATGTGTAATCTAGAAGGCAGCTTGGCATGAGGAAAAGGAGATGGGCCTTAGAATCCAGAAGAGCTGAGTCTTAATTTTAGCATTGTCACCATCAAACTATGTGACCCTGAACATGTTACTCCATCTCTGAGTCGTGGTTTCTTTATGTGTAAAACAGGGATAATATACCACCTTATAAGGATAAAAAATACTTTTTTTTTTTTAAGATTTTATTTATTTATTTGACAGAGAACACAAGTAGGCAGAGAGGCAGGCAGAGAGAGAGAGAGAGAAGCAGGCTCTGCACTGAGCAGAGAGCCCGATGCGGGGCTCAATCCCAGGGTCCTGGGATCATGACCTGGGCCGAAGGCAGAGGATTTAACCCGCTGAGCCACCCAGGCGCCCCTAAAAAATACTTTTAAAGCTAAGGACTCAGGATAGTTTGAAACATAATACTTAGTAACTGGTAGCTATTAAATCATTACCATGTCAAGAGAAGCTTCAAGTGACTAAAATAGAATATTTAAAAGCAAAGGACTAGAGGACTAGATCATGAACAATCCATCTATATTTTCCAACATTGCCCAGGGAAGGATGTGATCCCAATAACTATGCCACTTATTTGTATAAAACCTTCCAATATGGAACACGTGAACTATACCGGGATATAAAAGCTTAACACAACCCACTTTTGACAATATCCAATACTACTGTCCAATTCTAAGCTGAATTAGTTTCCTAGGACTTCCATAACACCAACAAACTGCACGGCTTAAGACAACAGAAATTTATTCTTTCATAGTTCTTGGAAGTACAAAGCCAAGGTATTGACAGGACCATATTCTCCCTCAAGACCCTAGAGGAGACCCTGTTCTCTTTGTTTCTGGTGTTACCAGCTGTCCTTGGCATTCCTTAGTTTACTGATACAGTCCAATCTGCCTCCGCCATCAATTGCCATGTCTGTGTCTCTTCTCTTCTCATAAGGACACTAGTTATACCAGATTAAGACCCATCCTATTCCAGTATGACCTTACCTTAAATAATTACATGTGCAGTGATCCTATTTCCAAATAAAGTCATATACACGGTTCCAAGAAGGGAATGAATCTGCAGGGCATACTATCCGATGCAGTGTACATGCTCACCAAGCAAACTTCTGGCCTGCCATATGCTCTCCTCAATGAACTCCCTACCAAGAGCACATGTCCTCTGCTGATGACCAGGGCCAGCCTGCCTCCAGGTCCACCTGACAAGATACAGTACAAAGTTGGCATTCTGGCTTAGAAACCATTGCCTGTTGTGTCTGGTCAAAGAGAATCTCACTCCAGGGTCTGCTCAGTCATTCCAGAGCAAAAACCCATTTCTTGAACTTGAAAAGGTCAGGACTAGGTCCCAGAGCCTGGAGACCCGACTAAATCACAGACACTCCCTGAAGCTTGGCCCACTAGCACTTGCCAGTCTCTCTTGAACCACCCAACCACAGTCATCTGGGGGTCTCAGCATTACCTGAACTGGTCATCATCTAAGAGAGGCTTCTGCGCACAGAGGTATCTCTTCATGGTGTCTTCAAGCTTGGGAATAGGCAGCCTGGGAAGAAAATAAGTTAAGTGTAAGGGTGACAATATGTGGAAGAAGTCAGTTAGCTTCATAAACCAAACTAATAAATAATTACTGGATAATTAATTTCCTTCCCCCAAAAACCAAAAATGGGAAGCCACAGGCCAATCAAAATAGGATTTACTAATGCAAATATCAATGGTAACTTTTTTTAAGTAAAATAAGAACTTTTTAATGTCTTCATGATGGATTTTACAAGCAAAATATTCAAATAGATTCAAAATGGGGAAGTAGAAGCTGCCCAAAGCATTCTTGTTTCCTGCTCACAAGTATGATACCTCTGCTAAGCCTGTCCTGGCACTGATTTTAATTCTACTTGAAGTATGAATAACTGCGTTCTTCTCCCCCAAGATGAAAAAAGAAAGTTCTCTTTTTAAATTTTCTTAGGCATTTTATGACAGAGAATCATACAGAAATGAAACACAGGTCTGTCCAAGGACCAGCCAAATATGGGACCGACCATCAAGCAAAACCCACTCACCAAGAGTCCTACTCGATTTTCCCGTTTGCTTCCTTACTCATCATTCTCTACCACCGCATTCCCAACCACAGCGATGGTGACGAGTCACTGGTCCACAGCAAGATGAAAACACATGGACAGCCTAGTGAGGTGTACTTGCTTTTTCATGTCAGTGATTTTACTGAACAATAAATCCTGTTGTACCAAAACATACTCATAGTTGCCAAGCT
This sequence comes from Mustela nigripes, assembly GCF_022355385.1. NCBI lineage: Eukaryota > Metazoa > Chordata > Mammalia > Carnivora > Mustelidae > Mustela > Mustela nigripes. The sequence goes on along the minus strand of NC_081570.1, from coordinate 42,558,868 downwards.
ACACTCCCAACTTAAAATTAAGACTGATATAGTCAAAATATCTAAATATGGCAGCCATTTTGGGAAACTGGAAAGTTATCCAAAAAATACACTTTAAAACCTCACTATAAGATATACTGTGATTCTTCAGTTTATTTTTCAATGCATGTTTATCAAAAACAGGATGTCAAAAATAATCTGCATTATTTACAGCCAATATGGACTTGGGCTGCACTGAGTAACCACTCACAACATTTTAACATGGTTGAGTACTGCTCTTATATTCATGGACTTACACAGCAAATCCCAAATACTACCTCAGCTACCTCGTAATTATGAAGTTACCTACTTACCTTTCTCAACACTTTTACACAATAGAGACAGTCATGAAAGTGGGAAAAGCACGTTTTCAGGATGATTATTTATTTTGGGGTTATTAATACAACAGAAACTGAATTTTCTCAGTGGAACTAAATTAAGGAAGTATGGATAAAGGAAGTATAAACTTTTTTCATGGATACCAGTTTTTTGTAAGTCACATGTTTTCTATATAAAAATTTTTTTAAAAGATTTTATTTATTGGGGCACCCAGGTGGCTCAGTCAGTTAAGAGTCTGCCTTCAGCTCAGGTTATGATCCCAGGGTCCTGGGATGGAGCCCCGCATTGGGCTCCCTGCTCCCTGCTCAGTGGGAAGCCTGCTTCTCCCTTTTCCATTCCCTCTGCTTGTGCTCTCTCTCTCTCTTTCAAATAAATAAATAAAATCTTTTTTTAAAAAGAGGACTTTATTTCTTTGAGAGAGAGTGAATGAGAGGGAGAAAGAGAGAGAATCTGAAGCAGACTCCCTACTGAGCACCGAGCCCCAAGGCAGGACTCGATCCCATAATCTCAAGATCATGACCTGAGCCAAAACCAAGAATTGGACACATAACCAACTGAGCCACTCAGACATCCCTCTATATAAATCTTTTTTAAAAAGATAAAGAATATGCCAAAATTTAGCAGGTTTTCATTTTTGCCTTGTATAAAATGATTTCAGTGTAAATGCCAAATAGCAATACCGAACACATCACTGGATTACCTAGTTCTTTGGCAGATGATGGCCATGGTTATAAGTTACCGGTTCACGGTGGTCCTTTATTTTAAGAAATAACAATATTCTCCCCCATAATTTTAGTGATTTATCAAACGCAAAAAGTGTGAGAACTACTGGCACAGTAGAGAGAGACTGAGATGGAGACTCAGGCTTAACTCACAACTCTACCACATCATTTCTAATTAGAGGGTTATAGGTGGCAAATTTCTTGATGTCCTAGGCAGGAGATGGAGAGAACTGCCTCACAGAGACATCTGAAATCCTACCTATCAGTTCCAGCTCCATCTAGCACAAGTTCATCACCAACATGTCTAGCATATGGAAAGGTGAAGTTCACAGCCTTTGGAATCCCATAGATCTGCGTTTGCACCCGGGACTGTCACTTACTATTCATGTGATCTCAGGCAAATTTCTTACCACTTTTCTACCTTCTTTCTCCATTTGTGAAATATTAGCTCACTGTGCTACTAGGGGATCAAACTGAAGTAATATCCAGAACTTGGCGATGTGTTATTTATTTCCTTCCGTCAGCTCAGCGACTTCCAGTTTGGCCCTGACTAGCTATTATTCTTCCCTAGCCATTCCCCCTAGATCTTTTATGTATTTTTTAAGTTTCTTTTTAAAGATTTTATTTATTTATTAGAGAGAGAGAGAGAATGAGCAGTGGGGAGGGGCAGAGGGAGAGAGAGAACGGGGGTGGGGGGAGGAAGCAGGCTCCCCGCTGAGCAGGAAGCCCAATGTGGGGCTCAATCCCAGGACCCCAAGATCATGACCTGAGCCTTTCTCTTCCTCATAAGAACTTGTTGCTTTCACCCTACAGGTGGGAACCCTATTTGGGTATTTACTTGAATTTGTGCTCCCCAATTGGCGATTCTTTGATCCCAAATAAATGTTCATTTGCTTCCCGTTGTAGCTCTTTCTTTTCAGGATGACGCTTAACCATCAGGAAATGCTGCTTCCCATTTATCACATTTTATCTTTACCTGTTTATCTGTCAAATCTTCCCCACAGTGTGGTGTGCTCCTCACCATGACCAATTTGGTCTCTAAATCCACACCAATAGGGGCACCTGAGTGGCTCAGTGGGTTAAGCCTCTGCCTTCAGCTCAGGTCATGGGCTCATGGTCTCAGGGTCCTGGGATCCAGCCCCGCATCAGGCTCTCTGCTCAGCAGGGAGCCTGCTTCTCCTTCTCTCTCTGCCTGCCTCTCTGCCTACTTGTGATCTCTGTCTGTCAAATAAATAAATAAAACTTTAAAAAATAAATAAATAAAAATAAATCCACACCAATAAATGTTTCTCAAATTAATAATGTGAATGAGTGGGTCAGGCTGGCCCACCCTGTGTCCCCCCCAGGACTTTCAGTTTTATATTCTGAGGTTAACTCTTCAGTTTATATAAATATGGCCCTTTAAAATAACACCTAACTGAACTATACACCTAAAAACAGTTGAAATGCTAAATTTTATATGATGCATATTTGAGCACACTAAAAAGGAGCAAAGAAAAAATCGTTAACACTTAAAAAGTAAATAAATGACCATGCAAGGGTACATAGATGAAAGTGGCCAAAGGGAAACAGGGATGGGATGCCTGGGTGGCTCACTTGGTTAAGCATCTGCCTTAGGCTCAGGTCATGATCCCAGGGTCCTGGATCGAGTTCTGCATCAGGCCCCCTGCTCACCGGAGAGCCTGTTTCTCCCTCTGCCACTTCCCCCAGCTCTTGCTCTTTTCCTCACTCTCAAATAAAATCTTAAAAAAAAAAAAAAAAAAAGGCAGCAGTGATAGGACCGGAACAGGAAGAGGGAGGGAAGGAGATCCAGTTGAACTACCACAAAGAGACTAGCCCTTCCCAGGAAAACTAATTAGAAGAGTTCCCTATTTTTGGCATCTTTCCTCACTCTGTGCTCACAATAGCCCTATGAAATGTGTGTTTCATTTCCATGCTGGTAAGAACTGTAGCTGAAAGAAGTTACTTGCCTGAAATTGCTAAGTATCACATCTAGACTCTGAAAACAAGTTCTACCAGACGTTAAAGCCAGGGTTTTTTCGCCAAGCAGAACATCAAAATGAATGTCAAAGATAATACATTTCATCTGTCCAGAACCGAGATAAAAGGAATCTCATCTTATCTAACCACCAGTTTACAGCTAAGGTAATGGAGGCCTGGTGATCCTTGTTCCAAGTTAAACACAGGTGATGAGTCAGTACTACTGTTCGTAGTAGCGCAATTCCTACAGCCTTTTGTTGTCGCAGATTGGAGGAAATGATCTTGCGTATTACTCTCAGCTTACTGATTCTAAAATGGAGAAAATCCCTCTGATCTTAAACCCGAGTGGAGCACAGGGCTGCCAGAAGGTCAAATGCTCCTGGGCTTGGCAAGTGAAGACAGGTTCTGTCATTCCTCACCTTTCCCCCACATACAGGCTCGCTCAGCTCACCCGTAGGCTGTTAAGGAGACTTTGCCCACAGGCATAAAGGCAACTTTTTTTCCTCCCCTCCTCCTGCTAAATTGAAGCAGTGGGGTTGGAGCTAGATAATCTCATTTTTGTCCACGTTAGATGTCTGCACGCCGTTATTTCCCAAGTGTCACCTCAGATGCTATTTCTGAGAGGGTGGGGGTGGGCAAAGATGACTGTGGGTTACACTGTTGCTGGATGTGGAGAAAACAGCAACCTAGTAGTTGGGGTGACCCCTATGATACAAAAGCCCTAGCCTCCAGTCCCTGGACTGGGAGATCCCTGGTGGCAGTTTGGTGAGAAAGGAAGTGAGAAGGGTCTTTGAGGCAATTTTGGGACTTGGCACCAGGAACTAACCGGTGAGAGAGCAGAGAAGTTAAAGTCTGGTTTTAGAGGGTAAATGAATTTCAGGAAATTTCTAACTTTGGAAAAGGAGCCCAGGTAGGCTCAGATTAAGGCTGGCAGTTCAAAGACTAGGAAAACTTAAAGTCGACTTAAAGAAAATACCAGGTGGGAAAAGAAAATACCGCATGAGGGAAAAAGAGAGGATGATTTATTTGGACTATTTTCCCAACAGAGGAAACTCCCGGGGAAGTGTTAGAAGGAGCAGGTAGCTCAGGTGAAGATGAACACAGAAAAATTGGGGGAGGGGGGTTTCTGGATCTAAGCTGAATTAGAGTTTGGGAGGGGCACTGAGGGTGGTGTCTAGAATTCTGTGAGGGGGTTGAAGCTGCAGAAGTTAATTGTGGGTTGGGGAGGATATATTAGGGAGAGAAACCTTGTCAGTAGTTGAGGAAGGTTTGGAAGGGGTGAAAGGCCCTCAGGTGAAGACAGGACTTGGAGTGCTGAGGCCGGAGGAGGGTAAGGTGAGTCCTTGAGGAGTGTGCTGGGTGACGCGTGGGCTGCTAAAAGAGCAGAGTATTGGAGGCATGGTGAGTAGGGCTGGGCAACAGGCCTGAAGAAGGTGGGAGTGCTGAGAAAAGTTGAGGGAGGGGAGCTACTGTGTATCAGGAATTGGCCTGTCTATATTCTGGGCAAAGAGGAGGGGCAATCATTAAAGTACTTCAGGGGACACCCTAGCTGGAGAGGTAAGGGTGGGTGGTGCTGGAGATACGCAGGGTGAGCACTTTTCAGGAAGAACTATGAGGGACTCCTCGGTATCTGGATGGGAGTTGGGTCACTGGAGAGAATCTGAAAAGGGCTCCAGACGGAGAATCTGAGCGAGAAATGGGGCGTTCTGGAAGGGAATGCAAACGTTCTGAGGTTCCTGTGTCAGGAGATTCTCAAAGTGACAGGGTTTCCAGATTCCGAGTTGTAACAGCGTCCCAGGTTAAGTGTTTGGCGGGGTGGGAGCGGGTTCAGCACGAGTCGTGAGTGACTGGTGTGAAGGCTGGGGCCGATCCCAGCGGGCGGCGGGGACCGGGAGTCCGGGCTCACCTGGGCAGGCTGTCCTGGAAGTGCATAGTGGGCACGATGCTGCGCTGCAGGTACTCGCGGGACCCCGAGCCTGAGCTAAGGGGCCGACACAGGGATCCCGGGCCAACTGCAGGGCCCCGAGGCCAGGCGCGCAGCAGCAGCAGGCGGGCCACCATCGTCCCGGGAGGCTGAGGCGGCGAGAAGGCGGGGGGATGGGACTTGGCGGGGACAGAGACGAGGCCGCCACCCACTTTGTCCGCAGGTCGCTGTGTCAGGAACTCCACTCCCGCTCGCGTCGGTCCCCCGAGCCACTTCCGGCCCCTGGCCCCGCCCACGGGTGGGCGCGCCCGCCGCCGGCCCCGCCCCGGGCGTCCCCGCAGCTCGCCGGGTTCAGCCCCGCTCCGGGCAGGGAGCGTCCCCACCTCTTCCTCCGCAGGTCTTCCTGCGGGTCATCCTTCAGCTCCCAGGACGGCGGGAAGCGGAGCTTCCAAGCCACTCCCTTCTGTTTCCGCGCAAGACAGAAATTGGAGCTGAAGGAAAAGAAAGGAAGGAGAAAGAAAAGAAGGAAAAAAGAATCTGACAAACCTAAATTTAATCTAGGGTCTGTCCCAAGGAGATTGTAGGCACGTTTTTTAAACCCCTGTTTCCTCGTCTAAGAAATAGAGGTTTGTGATTGATCATTCAACGTACTTTTCACCATCCTAGATATGAAATGAGGTAATTTGGTATGTGCAGTGCCTGGCATGTGAACGGTAGATGATGATGAGGGCTGTTGTTACTAGTGACCCCTGACGTTCGCCCTGTGGAAGATCCCTGACCTACCACCGTTCACAGCCCAGCTGCCCTGCGACTGCTATTGTGGAGGCCAAGAAAAACAAGGCGGTACCCACCTCGAGCCTAGCCGTGACATAAGTACAGCCATCTTGGCAAAGCGGAGGCTGGCACCTTGCACCCCCTCTCCACCTGTTCCCCTCCCCTGGGTAGTATGTGTGACATTCCTAGGCCATCCCTGGCTGCCCTGGGGGAAAAGCAAATCGTTAACTCGCAGAATCACAATCCTGCAAGACAGGAGTCTCCCTCTGTTTACCAATGTCCCAGAGATTTATAACAAAAAAGCTATCTTAACAATAGTACAATTTCCAGAGGCAAATAATTCAGTTCCTCAAGCCCTAGATAAAGTTAAATTTCTTCTAAACCTAAATCTCACAAGAACACTTGATAGGAGAAATGTGAAACTTTATCTCTAAACCTCCAAGATAGTGTCAGTGATCATTCCCAAGCATATGACCCACTGATATTATACATCTAAAGGGTCTCACAGGAAGATTTTTGTTATTGGTAATGAATAACCTTTTCCCCAGACAACAGCTAGCCCCTCAGGGTCCTGGAGACCTCTCATCCAAAATTGCTTAGAGACTTACATCATCCATAACTCCTACTCTGCCTTTAAAAACTCTGACTGTAATCCGGCTCGGGGTCCAAGTCCCTACTCCGCTGTGTCAGGTATACTTCGGCCCAAGCTTAAGCTTGTTAAATAAACCCTCGTGTGATTGCATCGGTGCTTGGCTCCTTGGTGGTCTCTCAGACGTGAAAACTTGGGCATAACAGCTATTAGAGGAAATGTGTGCAGGAGCCAGAAACCATGGAGTCACCTGCCCAGTCATCTGTTCTGTGCAGAACGCTCCTTTTGAGCAGGCTCTCTTCTGCTCGAACATGCTTTCTCAGCTTGAATACTTCCAAAGGCAGGAAGCTCTGCCGCTGGTTCTAGGGAGACATCTGGGCTCTGTGGACTACATGAAGCTACCTGTCACCACCAATCACCTCCGAGTTTCCTTCCAACTCTGACTCTAAGATTATAGGACTGGGGATGCCTGGGTGGCTCAGTCGGTTAAGCGTCTGCTTGGGGCTCAGGTCGTGATCCCTGGGTACTGGAATCAAGCCATGTATGGGGTTCCCTCCTCAGTGGGGAGCCTGCTTCTCCCTCTCACTCCACCCTTGCCCCCTGCTTGGGCTTGCTCTCTCTCGTGCTCTCTGTCGCGCTCTCTCTCTCTCTCTCAAATAAATAAATATCTTTAAAAAAAAAAAAAAGATTATAGGACTGGAACAGAGATCTGTTTTTCCTCACCCATCACAAAATAAATAACCCTATTACACTCCAATCCCTGCTCTCAGTGGCAGCTGAACTATTAGGTAGGCTCTGCTCCCATTCCACAGAAGAAGGAGGAGTATCAAAAGACATAAAACCAGGGTGCCGGGGTGGCTCAGTCAGTTGGATGGCTGCCTTTGGCTCAGGTCATGATCTCAGGGTCCTGGGATCAAGTCCTACATTGGGCTCCCGACTCAGTGGGGAGTCTGCTTCTCCTCCCTCTGACTGCTGCTCCCCCTGCTGTACTTTCTCTGTCAAATAAATAAATAAAATCTTAAAAAAAAAAAAAAAAGACATAAAACCACGTTGGCTGGCTTGAGGTACAGAATTCCATTGTGGGAACTTGGATTTTCTTACTTTTAGCTCTCGCAGTCATGGCCCTGTGTGTCTGAGGTAGCTGAGCACGTTTGGTCTGTCCCACAGCCGGCTCAGCAGTGGCAGAAGCTGGAGCACATCAGAAAGAGCACTGGACTGGAAGTCAAAAGACCTGAGCTTTTGTCTCAGCTCTGTCTTTAACTTAGTTAGGTGCCCCTGGTTGAACAGAAAGATCACCAACCACCTCTGACACTCACTTGGTGGTGACTACAAATCCTACAGAACTGAACATAAAACTTAAAAATACTGAATATCCAAGCCACCTTCCCTGAGGGGAGAACAGACAAAGCTGACCCAAACCTAAAACACTGGTACTATTTGCCTACAGTGTATAGAGCCAGAGAGAGAATATCAAATTTTTTCTTAGAAAGATCATTCCAGGGTGCCTGGGTGGCACAATGGGTTAAAGCCTCTGCCTTCAGCTCAGGTCATGACCTCAGGGTCCTGGGACTGACTCCCGCATCGGGCTCTCTGCTCAGCAGGGAGTCTGCTTCCCCCTCTCTCTCTGTCTGCCTCTCTGCCTATTTGTGATCTCTCTCTGTCAAATAAATAAATAAAATCTTAAAAAAAAAAAAAATCATTCCACCAGGCATGTCTGGGTGGCTCAGTCAGTTAAACTTTCGACTCTTGATCTCAGCTCAGGTCTTGATCTCAGGGGTGTGAGTTCAAGCCCTGTACTGGGCTCCACACTGGGCATCGAGTCTACTTAAAAAAAAAAAAAATAATAATAATAATAATAAGCATTCCACCAAATCCAGACAGTTTTCAAAGCCTTGAAACCTGAAGCAATCATTAGGAGCTATGTAGAGCTAAGGGGATCAGTGGGCCCAGCAGAAGAGCAGAGGCTTCCTTCTAGAGACAGAGGGTCAAGGAAGGGTGCGCATCCAATATAACAGCTCAAAAGCCTTCCGTAGGTGCGTAGCTGACAGGAATAAATCTAACCGCTCACACCAGTGGCCAAGGCCTTCTAATTCTGGCCCTCACCTGCTTTTCCAGTTCCCACTGTAGGGTGGAAGGCAGGCCACCCCAAAACGGGCCACTCTGACATGAAAATTATTTTGAGCTGAAAGCAAAAAGACCTTGCAGGCTCAGGGATGCCTGGGTGGCTCAGTGGGTTAAGCGGCTGCCTTCTGCTTAGGTCATGTTCCCAGGGTCCTGGGACTGAGTCTCACATCAAGCTCCCCACTCAGCAGGGAGTCAGCTTCTCCCTCTTCTGCTGCCTGCTGCTTCATCTGCTTGTGCTCTCTCTCTCTCTCTCTCTGTGTCAAAAAAAATAAATAAATTTTTAAAAAATTTATCTGACAAACAGAGATCACAGGTAGGCAGAGAGGCAGGCAGAGAGAGAGGAAGGAAAGCAGGCTCACTGCTGAGCAGAGAGCCCGATGCGGGGCTCGATCCCAGGACCCCGGGATCATGACCCAAGCCGAAAGCAGACGCTTTAATCCACTGAGCCACTCAGGCGCCCCAATAAAAATTTCTTTAAAAGACCCTGCAGGCTCAAGAGAAACTTTCGCCCCTCCTATAACTATGCAGAAGAATCTAAATCAGTTTTTCCCAGGATAAGGGTTATTAGCAGAAAGATTTTATCTGAGTCATCCACCAGCATTACAGAACATACATCTAATTTACCAAACATCTACTCTTCTTCTTATTGGCCTGTGAATTGGCCTTTCCTCTGAAGTTCAAGACTCTTATCCTACTTCTCCTTAGTTCAGGATGCTTCTGATATGTACCTGATAGTTGTTTCACATTATGTGACATGAGGCAATTCAGGTATATACCTCATTTTGCCTGACTGTCCTTGGGGTATCCATGTCTGTGTGGATTCCTATTAGATCTGATTTTCCCCTGTTACTCTGTCTCATGTCAATTTGATTCTTAGTCCAACTAGAAAGACCCTTGAAAGGGAGAGGGATTCTTTCTCCTCAAGCCCATCATGTCACCCCAGGGATCTTATGCCCTAGTAACATCGAACCACTCTGCATTCCCAGCCTTGTCCTTACTCGATGCCTTTTGTTTAGCTGTGCCTCCGTCAAGGATGTTCTTTCCATGCATCTCTGCCTCATATACCCCAACATCCTCCAAATCCCACTTCCAAACCCACAACCTCTAGCAAGTCTTCCTCAGTCCTCATCTCTCCTCTTTCTCACAAGATCACACCCCTCCCTTCACTGCACATTCACCCTCCTTTATTGTCGTGTATGTAAACCCTAACTAGGTTATGACTAATCTCATATAGTGCATCTCCCCCCAAAACTTTGAGGTCCTCTAAGATAAGGCTCTTGCTTTTACTAATGCACCCAGGTGCCTAACACAAGGCCTGTCATGGATGGTTGCTTTCCTTCTTTTTCTTTGGGATGGCCTTGGTGCCCGGTTCACATTAAGGGTAACTATGAGCTGGAAGACTAGAAACATCAGCTTTGGCTATGTAAAGGTCAAGAAAGCTTCTCTGCTTTTCTCTGCTTAGAGAAAAATCCTAAAGAGTACACTGTTTGTATTGAAGTAATCCCAGAGTTCTTCTCTGCTTCAAATTAATATGAAACAGCAGAATATGGTGGTGAGAGAGAGAGAGAGAGTGAGTATGTGTGCATGTGGGGAGAGGGAGAGAGAGAATTTTTTTTTCTTTTAAGATTTTTTTATTTATTTGACAGGCAGAGATCACAAGCAGGCAGAGAGGCAGGCAGAGAGAGAGAGGAGGAAGCAAGCTCCCTGTTGAGCAGAGAGCCCGATGCGGGGCTCGATCCCAGGACCCTGGGATCATGACCTGAGCAGAGGCTTTAACCCACTGAGCCACCCAGGTGCCCCGAGAGAGAAAATCTTAAGCAGACTCTGCACTGACCACAGAGCCCAGCATGGGGACTGATCCAAGGATCCTGAGATCATGATCTGAGCCAAAATCAAGAGTCAGATGCTTAACGAACTGAGCCACACTGACGGCCTTTAAAGTAATATTCTCATTCAAAATCAAAGTTCTTAAGGACAATGAACTTTAAAGAAACATCAGAAGATTTCACATCTGGGTGAAAAGAGATCTAGGTATTTAAAGACATGGCAGGAGGGGTGCCTGGGGGGCTCAGTCAGTTAGGTGTCTGCTTTCAGCTCAGGTCATGATCCCAGGGTTCTGGGATTGAGTCCCGCACTGGGCACTGTGCTCAGTGGGGAACATACTTCTCCCTCTGCCTGCCGCTCCCCCTGCTTGTGCTCTCTCTCTATCTTTCTCTCTGACAAATAAACAAAATCTGAAAGAAAGGAAGGAAGGAAGAAGGAAAGAAAGAAAGAAATGACAGGAACTAGTACCTAGACTTGGCCTGTCAGCCCCATGTTCTTCGGCTCTACTGGCTCTTACCTAGACCAAATATTGCTTAAAATAGGGAAACTCACAAGCCAGGCTTCAAAATTGACTTAGTGCAGTTTGTTGTAACGAACCCCAAACCTTTAAAGAGAAATAATATGTGAAAAAGTATTTAAATATAAAAACTGAAGTATAAAAAATGTGTTCCCTGCCCCATTGTGATGGTTGGTTATATGCATCAACTTAAATGGGTTATGGGGTGCTCAGGTAGGTGGCAAAACATTACTTCAGGTGTGTCTAAAAGGGTGTTTCTGGAAGAGATTAGCATTTGAATCAACAGACTGAGTAAAGAAGATTGCCCTCACCAGTGCAGGGGGCATCCTTCAATCCACTGAGGGTCTGGATAGAACAAACAGGTGGAGGAAGGGTCTCTGCTTGAACTGGACATCCATCTTCTGCCTAAGAACATCAATATCCCTGGTTCTCGGGCCTTCAGGTTTGGACTGGAGCTACCTCACCAGCTTTCCTGGACTTCTAGCTTGCAGACAGACCTCTCAGCCTCCATCATCTCATGAGCCAATCCCCCATAATAGATCTCTTTCTGTTTATCTATATATATTCTATTGCTTCTGTTTCTCTAGAGAACCCTGACCAATACACTCATTAAAAGACCTTTTAAACTCATGTGTGGATACACTAGATATTTGATAAAACCAATGAATAAGGAATTCATGGTATGTGAAAAAAAAAATCTGCCCTTTCAACTTATAATTAAGCTAACATTCACTTTTTGAAGCATTGCCCAGACCCGCTGTGAAATATTGGGGTTTGGGAGCAAATGGTCAAGAAAGAATTCTTGGGTCATCTTCAGTGCAAAAAGGTGGTTTTATTAAAGCACGGGGACAGGACCTATAGGCAGAAAGAGGGGCACTGGCATTGTGAGGAGTGACTCATTACATACTTCTAAGTTGGGAGGGGCTTAGGGATAGTGCAAGTTTCTAAGGAATCTGGAAGCAAGATTTCCACGACCTTGAGGGGCTAGCCATTGTTAGAAAAAGGTCATTTACTATCTAGTAAAACCTTAGTCCTGAGACCCTTCAGATGCGTACCAATGGGGCATATGATTGCTAACATACATCTTGGGGGGGGGGGGGGAGATAAAGGAAGTTTCCAGAGGGATTTTTACAGGATCCTGGAGGTTGGGCTAATGTCAAGCTAAAGTTGCCTTTTGCCTCAGTAATGTGTTAACATGGAGGCAGCTGAGCTCTCTGAGACGGTCACTCTTCCTGTCTCTGGGATTTGTGAATGGGCAGTAAGGTATAAACAAGTTTAATTCTTTTTCTTTTGCCTTTCTTCTCCACATCAGAACTACCAGAGGAAAAGAACAGAGGGCCAGAGCATAAATGTCTCACAAGGTCCAGGTAATTTGGAAGGTGCACCTTTTGAGGGGTCCAGAGGACTGAGTTCAAGCATCTCAGACACGGGTTCTGGTCATCCGAGCTGGTAGGCCTCTAGGTCCCTGGTTACAAGGACGCACTGGAGAAGGGGCTGTGAAGGGGCCTGAGCGGGGCCAGGGTGAGGTAGAAACTGCACCCACAGCTGAGCACGCCTCCTAAGGGAGACTTCCCCTCTCTGGACCCCACGGCAATAGAGTCCTGACTTCTGGGGCACTCCTGCATGCATTCTTCTTCCAAAGTGCGGAAGGCGAGGCTTACCTCCAGCCGCTTCCCAATGTGTCCATTTTCCCCTGTAGACTTCTCTGGTAGGAGCAGGCCTCTCTGCCCATAGACACAGGTCAGCACTGGAGCGAAAGAGAGAAGGTACTCTCAAGACACAAAAATAATTGCCTTGTCCCACCTCCTAGGTGTGATGCAATTATTATTATAAAAGACCGTTTTCTGAGGAAAACCTTTGTCTTTACTGGGTCCTTAGGCCCCAGTTCTTTTGTGCCCCTTTGCCAATTTCAGTGGGCAAGAACCTTTATGGGAATGTGGTGTGTGTGTGTGCGTGCACGCATGTGCGTGTGCGTGTTCTGGCAAAAACCTCATAGAATTCAACCACACAGACACCTTGGTCAGCTTTTTTTTTTTTTTTTTTAAGATTATATGAGAAAAGAACAAATAATGACAAAAGGAGCTGATGTCAAGAATCTGGCATTTTTTAAAAATCACATACAACTTCCAGGTCTATGGGGAGATGAGTGCTTCCTAAGGGTGCCCAGAAGCAAAGGTGCCCATCAAAGATGGTGAGTATCTGCAGACAGGCCAATAAAATGATGGCCTTTAGAACAATCTTGGTTTGAAATAAAAGAAATGGCTGGTCAATATCCACATTCTAATTATTCACAGTTAACAGGGTTATCTGAGAAAGGTTAAAGGGACAGACCCCTGGATAGAGACAGCTATTAGGTTATATAGGTGGATGACTGACAGGTGGAGAGGGAGAGGACATAGACAGATAGCAATGCCACATAGAAGGTAAATGGTGGAGGCACTGGGTAGGCAGATAAAAGTATCAAATCCGACTGATCTGAAGACACCCCACTGAGCCAGAACAAGCTTGTGACTGTGACTAAATTCACACGATTAACATGTGCCTTCTGGAAGGGTCACCATATTGTCTGACACTTTCTTTTTGGCCCAGAGATCCCAAGGTCCTTTGATTCAATTTCAGAGTGCTACTTTAAGTCAGTTCGTTACCATATTTTTGAGGATCTGTTAGGTGGGGTGCAGCTGAGGCCTCTCTGTGATACACCTAATGTCAGGTTATCAGAATTTCCATCTACCTCACATGGCTTGAGCAATTTCGAACCGTGACCTTGTATGTTACAGGGTCCCTAATAATTTGAAATAGTGTAATAGGAGATAACAATAAAGCCTGATTTTATATATACAACTTTAAAGCAACTCACTGGAATTAAAAAAAAATATATATATATATATATCAGGATATAATTTCAAAGCTGGGGTAAATTGCAAATAGTGTTTACATTCCTGCCACACGGTGGCGCCACTTAAGCCAGTAAACAGAAACCCTTGCGGGTCCTTTCTGTATTGTCTAAACCAGGCTGGGATTTACAGTGTCTTCTAATAATGGTGGTGGCTTTTATGTAGTTTTTGTGCTTTAAAATCTCTTTAAATATCTTATAACGATGTCATCCAAACCTTCCATCAGGGGCAGTGCTACTGAGAGAGCTGAATATCGATAATAATAAAGGGAGCTGTGTATAACCCCATGATACCCTCTGCTGTTTGCTCATTAGCAGAGACCACACCATAAAATATTAGAGATAATACTGAGAATATACAAAGCAAAAGTATGCTACAGAGGCTGATGATTGATCATTTCCTACAATGCATTGCCCTAAGAAATACACTTCAGCGAAAATGAGCAGTGAGTGACAGGCACTTGGATTCATGCCCCGAGAGGAAAGCATTTGTTTAGGGCACATCCCCAGCCTTATTCTGAGAGATCCCTAGTGACCAGACTGTGGCTTAGCTGCTGGTTCGTTTAGCAGTTAGGCCCATGGACCAGGGAGAGACAATCTGGGTTCAAGTCCTGCTCCCACCACTTCCCAGCAGCACGATTTGGGGCAACTCATTAATTCCCCACATCTTACCAGAAAACTGGGCCCTAAACAGGGCCTGGCTCACAGAGTTGCTATGCGAGAGCTAAATGACACAATCTAGTAGGGGCCTATCACAGTGTCTGGGACAGAGTAAGTGTTCCTTAAGTATTAGCCACACTCCTCCTCAGTGAGCCATTGTCCCAGCTCAGGGACACGCCAAATCCCCCAGAGATGGAGAGTTCCCATCAGAGAGAATTCTTTCCTCTTCATCTCTCTTCATATCTGACACAAAACTAACCACACTCTTCTTGGAAAATCAGCGTGTTATTTAGTTCTTTGCCAATCTCATTTTGGAATCTGTGGGAAAACTTTGAGTTTTCCTGAAATTGTAGGAAAGGCTGTGATAGCCCCATGAATCAAGGCTGGCAAGATGTTGGCAGAGTCTTCAGGGACCTGTTCTTCCCCTTTCCCACCCCTCCTTCTCTGGCCTTCTCTGACCACCTTCTCACATCCCTGGATACATTCTTCCCGCCCCTCCACTGAGTCTCAGAGAGCTGCACTCCCTTAGAAACGTCCTTACTCCTTGGCTGGAGGCCTTCTTGCCATTTTTAGGGAACAGGCTATTTTAGAGATGAGTAAAGGGTGAGAAAGGAAAGAAGGGGATTACAGGAACATGTCCCTCCCTCGTCAGAGTAGCATTTAGGTAGGAAGATTTAACAGGGCCACGGGGCACCTGGGTGGCTCAGTCGGTTAAGCATCTGCCTTCAGCTCAGGTCATGGTCCCAGGGCTCCTTGCTCAGCAGGAAGCCTGCTTCTCCCTTTCCCTCTGCCTGCCTGTCTGCCACTCCCCCTGCTTGTGCTCTGTCTCTCACTATCTGTGTGTGTCAAATAAATAAATAAAATCTTTAAAAAAAATTTAACAGAGCCAATTTTGAGGGTGGGGAGTGGAGATTGCTTCTGATTGCGAGACTGAATGGGGACCCACTAACCCAACTGCAAAGGTCCAGGAGATGGAGAGCAAGAGAGATGCTTGGAGTCCAGCTCTGCCAGGGTTCAGAACATTTCTCTATTTTCCCCATAGACCTCAAAGGTTTTAGCTACTAAAGTGCATTTTTTAAAAAGTGTTTATTCACTTTTCCATTACACACGCACGCACACACACACACACACACACACACACACACACACCCCTGGAGATATAAACGAGAAGAATGTTGGGGTAAAAGAGATACAAGCCTTCCAGTGGTCTAGGATTCAGAGGTCCTCACTTGGATAAAGCTCTGGAAAGAGCCTTGGAGACCTGGAAAGTTGCCCTTAACTCAGTCACCAATTTGCCATGTGACCCCAAGGAAGTGACTATTTCCAGCCTTCGTTTGGAAAGTGAGGGGGTCTGACAGCACAATTTCTGGGATCCCAGATGAGGGCCCCCCTCATGATGCTGTTCCACCCCCACACCTGAGACATTCAGTCTTTGTCTCTTCCCTAGCTCCTTGCACAGCTTCCCACACAGACACTTGATAGGTTCGGTGTTTGATGAGTGAATAATAAAAACATTGTCATTGCTGGCCATGCCCCATCTGCCCTGCACCGTGCCAGGGACCTTTATGGACATTTGTACAATTCTGGCAACACATCAAGGTGGCATTTCTCTTTAACCTCTGATGCAGGAAGTTGAATCAATCACACCTCTTGGTTAACAGCTCATTGCTGTCATTGGTCCCCGTGATGCTCTTTTCTGCTTTGATCCCCACCACCCACCACTAATCTCCACTCCTTTTCCCCTCCTCTCACAGGCATCTCTTCTAACTCCTTTGATCCATCTGTACGTAGGCATGTATTCTTGTAAAGTGTGTTCTCTTGTTTTGTGTGTGCTTGTGTTTTGTGTTTATGTTCATGGTACTGTGATACCCATGTTCTGCTTCTCATGTTTTTAGCCAACACTGTTTTGCACAGTCGCCCCCGTTGGTGTATGTGTGTCCAGCCACGGCCTCTGCCGGCTGTCAGAATCCCACAGCTGCAGCCCCCACAGCTGACCTATCTATTCCTCCGGTAGGGAAAACATTCAGTACCTTTGCTCTCTGCTAACAAGACACCACCACCATGAATATCCTCCTACACATCCCCTTCCAGGTTCCCTGTAAGAGAATTTCCCTGGGATATCATTCAAGAGCAGCCTTGCTGGGTTATAGGGCACAGGCAAAACAGAGTTATCATCCAATTTTTTTTTTTTTTTTTTTTTGAGAGAGAGAGAGAGAGCATGTGTGTGCATGCGCTCCTGGGGTGGGGGAATGGGAGGGACAGGGGGAGAGGGAGAGAGAATCTTAAGCAGGCTCCATGCCCAGCACAGAGCTGGATTCAAGGCTCAATTTTATGACCCTGAGATCAAGACCTCAGCAGAAATCAAGAGTCAGACGCTTAACCAACTGAGTGCCCATTTTAGAGCTGAAAAGCAATGCTTACATTACACAAACAGAAATTGGGGATCAAGATTCATTTCCAGAATTTCTGTCTCCAGATCCTGGTCTAGTTCCAAAGTGCCTCTATAAATAACTGGTCCAAATCAGCTCAACAAGCAGTTTCTCTGTTATGTGGATCTCAGTAATGAACTCAGATAAACCGACTGGGTTGTCTAGACATCTTGGCATTTGCTATTGAGGGTGTACTTGCCGTGGTGGGTACATTATCCCGAGACTGTGGCTTGAGGAACTTGGCCTTCTCTGAATTACTAACAATCTCTTGCACATTACAGCAAAAGCAGTCAAACGCATGTCCCACATGTATCATCTTACTTCTCATAACAACCCCAGGAGGTAGGAACAGTCATCATTTCCATTTTATAGCAAAGGAAACTGAGGTTCAGCATCATTTAGCTCCGAAGTGGCAGGGCTAAGAACCAACTCCAGGGCTCTGGACCCAAGTCTGGTGCAATTTCCACCGCCATCCCCCACCCCCTCACCCTCGGAGCTGGTAGCCTAGGAAAATAAGGCTACCCCCCACCCCCCGGCAACAGTCAGGCATTTGGATGAGATCACTAAAGCTCAGAACCTTGAACCAGTTGTTTGCAAATCCTGTCTGCAGACGTCTGGCTTCAGCAGTGCCAGCCCCAGTCAGGAGAGACCCCAGCTGGCGCCCAGAAGGGAGATGGACATGGCGCCTGGGAGAGCTTCTCGCCTAGGCGATTCTGGAGCTGCCGAGATCCACGTTGTCCTGGCTGGTGGCAGCAAGGTGCTGCGACCTGAACCAAGGAGGGAACAATCTGGCTTTTCTCTCCCAGCCCTCGCCCAGACAGTGACAAATGTCAGTGATGACAGAAGAAAAACCAATGGCCTCTGCTTTTGAAGGCTTTCCTTCGAGTTTACTTTGTTCCATTCCATTAGGCTTGCAAAGCCAGACACTTTAAAAAAGTGTACTGTGGTTCCATTGGACAAACATTTTCTATCTACCCTGCACCAGGAAGGGGTGCTCAGCATGGGGGTTCTCAGTGATTACGCTCATGCGCCACAAGACACTGAGGCAAGTCACCCCTGCAAGGGGTGGGCGCCATGCTGGTCCCTAATGTGTGAGGGGGTTACAGGGTGAGCTTAGCCCAGAGCGAACACTTGATGGGCAGGTTTTGGTGGCAAGTGAGGAAGGTGGTAAAGGGGGAGCAGATGCTGTCTGGAGAGAGCCGGGAGGCCCCATAGGCTCTTCTGAGCAGAGATGGTACGTAGCTGATACTGAGTGGTAGAACAGTTTCCCTGGGAAAGAGGCATAGGCAGCAGAGGGAAGTCTGGGGAGACACAATGATGATCCTGCCCTGTGTGACGTGCCACCCCGTGCAGGTCTCTCTAAGGCACTGCTGACCTGGGGGTACACCTGTGTGCTTCCAAGCCTACCTTCCCCCAAGACTAGAGTGCCTGAGGCCTGGACCTGCGGGGCCTGCCCCTAACACGGGGACATCCACAAGGGCAGTCCTCACTAGAGATTTGTTAGGTGACTGAAAAACAAAGAAGCATAAAAAGCCTGAGGCATACAAGCAGTGGGGAGGAGTTCTGTCGGCTGGCATACCTAGCAAACATGGGGAATGGCAGGGGTCAGACCTGGAAGTTAGCCGTGGTTAGGCCATCAAAGGCCCTGTGTGTGGGCGGGGCATTTCTCTGGATGGCTCAGACTAGGGTGGCAGCAGTGAGAGAGATGAAATGTGGGGGAAAGAAAGGACCCATCCCTAAATGGATTTGTGGGGGTGAGGGGTTAGTGGAAGCAGTTGGGGACGGCATGCTGCTGCATCTGGCTCACAGCTTTGGGATAATTTACCATGTTTGCCAAGAGTCAAAAATATTTATTCAAATGGGGCCTCTGACGTTCTGCTGTGGTTGACTGGTTCTCATCTTGACTTCTTGGCATGGATGGTACTTGTATTGGTCAGGGTTCTCCAGAGAAACAGAACCAAGTACCACAGGTATACTTGTGTGTGTGTGTGTGTGTGTGTGTGTGTGTGTGTGTGTGTGTACAGAGAGGGAGAGAGAGACAGAGATTTATTTTTAAGAAATTCATTTTTTTTAAGGAACTCATTTATTTTTAAGGCTCATATGATTATGGAGATGCAAATCTGAAATCTGCAGGGTAGGACAGCGGGCTGGAGACCCAAGCAAGAGCTGAAGTTCAAAAATCATCTGCTGGTAGAATTCCTTCTTGCTCAGGGGAGATCAGCCTTTGTTCTAGTCAGGCCTTCAACTTACTAGATGAAGCTCACTCACATTACGGAGGGTAATTTGCTTTACTCAAAGTCTACCAATTTAAACATATTCTCATCCCAAAACACCCTCACAGAAACATCCAGGATAATTAATCAAATATCTGGGTGTCATGGCCTGGAGAAGTTGATGCATTCAACTAACCCTCACAGTACTCTAGAAATCAGCCGCATTCCTGACATGGGCAGGCCGTCTACAGCAGTGCCACTCTCTCTCTCTCTTTCGGATATTTTCACACTCCAACGGGGTCACTGTGGGGACCCTGTCTCCAGCCCTGTATTGCTCACATAGGCCAGGCCATCCACTGATCTTTCCTCACCCCAGGCGCCAGGACATGTATATGTAAGGAAGCAATTTCTGTTGTCCTATCTTTAAGTTCACTTATCCTTCCTTCTGCTGCTTAAATCTGCCTTTGCATCCCTCTAGTATATTTTTTCATTTCAGTTATTGGTCTTTTCATCTCCAGACTTTCTTTTTGCTTGATTTTTACATTTTCTCTCATTGTACTGGCATTTTTATTGTAGACATCATTTTCTTCACTTTCTCCACATCTTCCTTTGATTCGCGGAGCACCTTTAAGATGGGCATTTTAATGTCTTCATCCAGTATAGCTGCCGTGAGGTCTGTTTCAGGGACACTTTCTGTTCATTTTTCCCCCCTTTGAATGGGCCATACTTTCCCATTTCTCCGTATGTCTTGTGATTTTTTTTTTTTAATTGGAAATTGGACATTTGAATCTAAGAATCTGGTAACTCTGGAAATCAGATCTTCCTCATTCCCCGGGGTTTGCTGGGTTTTGCTGTTATTTTTATTTACTGGTTTTGTTGTTTTGATTGTTGTAGGCTTTCTGTGCTGAGGCTCAGCATGAGGTATAAACAACATCTTTTCAGGTCTTTTCTGGACAGGTACTTTCATATTCTAATTCCAAATTGTTATTTCTTTTATTTTGTGCTGTTTCAACGTCCTAGTCATTAATGTCTGCCTCCCAAAAGGGAAAAAAGAGAAAAATGAAGGACAGTGGTTACCGGCCAGCAAAATTCCCAGCAAGTCATTACAGCTGGAGGGGGAGGGGCTTGCAACAATGGTGGGAGGTGTGACAACCATGACAGCCGCCCCTTTGTACCTTCTGTGATCAGCAGCAGCAGTCGGTGTCAGAGCACAGATCTTTGGAGAACAGGATTCTTGCAAGTTGTGCGCAGTCTGCTCCAGGAACACACGCACAGCTGCCTGCCATGTGGCTGGGGCTGGGGGGTAGGGGGAGGGCAGCTGCTACTGTGCTAAGAGCTAAAATTGATCAAAATTCACTACAATTTACTGTCCAAGTCTTTCCCTGAAATTTGCAAGCCTTAAACAGTCTCCAGAGTTCCAAGATAGTTCCATCAGACAGATTCTTCCAGTGCGACTGTCGTCTAGGTGGGGAGACAGATTCTTGGTGCTTCCTACTGCTCCATCTTCCCAGAATCCCCACTTGTGTTTAGTCTTGGAGGATTGTTTGGCTCATCAGATGGACTGAAAGAAGAGGGCGTTTCGGGTGGTGGGAATAGCATGTGCAAAGACTGCAACAAGGTCGGGTATGAGTCTGCTGGGAAATGAAGGGAATTTCAGTACGTGCATGGGACGATGGGAAGAGGGGGAAGGGGCAGGAAAGTAAAGAAAGATGGAGACAAGAACAGTCTTTGGCTTTTGTGGTAAATAAATTCTCAGGGCAGAATTCCTGCTGATATGAAATTCAAAATTGTTTTCAAAACATAGAATATACAGTGATCCACCAAAAGCCCAGTGTTTGAAGTGTTAAGTAAATGTCATTTGTTCAGCTTTTCTAAACACAGCTATAAACAGAGCTAAACAGAACTTGGAAAGAATGCTTTGAAATTTTTTTTAAAAAAGGCAGAGTCGGGGCACCTGGGTGGCTCAGTGGGTTATGCAGCTGCCTTTGGCTCAGGTCATGATCTCAGGGTCCTGGGATCGAGTTCCGCATCGGGCTCTCTGCTAAGCAGGGAGCCTGCTTCCTTCTCTCTCTCTCTGCCTGCCTCTCAGTGTACTTGTAATTTCTCTCTGTCAAATAAATAAATAATTAAAATCTTTAAAAAAAAAAAAAAAACAAGGCAGAGTCAATGGGCCACCTGGGTAACTCAGTTGGTTAAGCAACTGCCTTTGGCTCAGGCCATGGTCCTGGAGTTCCGGGATCGAGTCCCACACCAGGCTCCCAGTTCCACGGGGAGTCTCCTTCTCCCTCTGACCTTCTCCCCTCTCATTCTCTCTCTCCCTCTCAAATAAATAAATAAAACCTTAAAAAAAAAAAAAGGCAGAGTCAAAAAACTTTTTTGCTGTTTTCATGGAAATGATCTTCTCTGTGCTTTGGAAATGGTGCCTACCACCTAGCATAGAGAACAGAAGTGGGAGGTCCTGTGGTCCAAGCCTCTCATGGGCACAGTAGCTTCTCAGGAGCCTCTTCTGAAGCTCCTTCCTGCAGGTCCTCTCCTTCCTCACCTCTGTTACCTTCAACCTTTCTCCTCAGGAACAACCCAATAGCCCAACAGCCTATTTACCCACCATCTAAACAACCAAGGAACCCCATGGGGGAGGTAGGGGTGATGGGTAATGACAGTAGTTTGCATTCCATTTTACGGGCAATAAATAATAAAAACACAAGCTCCAGTGTGCCTTTAGCTCAACAATAGCCCCCAAGGTGAGTGGAGCCCCACAGCCAACACCATGCAACTTCTGCCCATTCTGTGTGGCTCCTGAAACTTTTCACAGCACTAGTTGTAAAAGAATAGCATGCCATCTGATCTTTAAGAAGTATTAAGTTCTGTTCAATGAGGACCATTTTTAAGGGCATTTATGCCCTCTGATTGAGTTAACCAGAATGTTCTATTAACTAGAAAATTCCATCTTTCAAAGAATTCAGAATAACCAAGAGTTCGCTGGAATCTCCTTTAAATAAGTGTTCTGGATTTACTTCCCTAAACTTCATCTAAGAACTTGGAGTTGCAGCAATACATCTCACCTTAACCTAGAGGGCTATTCAATCACTTGACAATCATTTATTTAGTGTCTGCTATGTGCCAGGCACTGTACTGGTTGTAGTGGTTCAACGTCACAGGCGATGCTCAGAACTAAGGTGTAGAAGCCAAGTTCACTCAGCTCAGCAGAATAGAGACTGCCCAATGGAAATAAAGATCCCAATGTGAACAAACAGGGGCTATCAATTTAGAGCTTGCTGTAACAAAGGAGTCAGTTCCCATCACTTGCATTTGACAAGAGACTCAAAGGCAAGCACTGGAGCCTGAGAGCTTTATAGTAAAAAAAAAAAAAAAAAAAAAAAAAAAAAAAAGAGGGCCAGGGGTGCCCTGCGGGGGTGCTGTTAGCAAAGGGAAGCTGGAAACAGCTGACTAGAAGCAGGACCTCTGTATATGACTGGCTTGGAGACGTCTTTGGCTTTCTCTGACTGTCCTGAGTTGGACGTTGGGGCAAAGAATAGGAAAGTTGACGGTCATTGACCATGTCCTGACTGTTCTGGGCTGATTACTGTGGCGCTTTGTGGTTTTTCTTCCCAAGCTGGTTGCTGCAGAGGTCATGGGTCAGAGCTTCCCTGATTTTCATTCTCAGACTATTTGAGATGTTCATCAAACAGGACACAAGCCAGAAGAAAAACTGGGCTAAGAAGCAAGGAGTGGAGTTGAGCACAGTGACGAACAGACAGACAGCAGACACTGGAGTCCATGTTCTGCCCAGTGAGGCTGGGAGATAAGTCTGGAACATCAGGCTTCCGTTATGGCTCATCCTCAATTCCTTTCTATTCATTCTATTCACTCAACAAACATTTGTCTTTGTTAATTCTGTGTGAAAAGTTGTCTTCTGTTTCCTCCATGACGCTTCCCCTAGTAACCACCACCTGTTCTGATGTGTCAGCTGGCCCCTCTCTCCCAAGTTGCTGGGTTTTTGTTTTTGTTTTTTTTTTTCAAGATTTTATTTATTTTTGACAGACAGAGATCACAAGTAGGCAGAGAGGCAGGCAGAGAGATTGGAGAAAGCAGGCTCCCCAAAGAGCGGAGAGCCCCATGTGGGGCTTGATCCCAGGACCCTGGTAACATGACCTGAGCCAAAGGCAGAGGCTTTAACCCACTGAGCCACCCAGGCGCCCCCACCTCCCAGTTTCTGAATCTCCCTTCCTCCAGTTTCTGAATTCTCTTAAATGGGTTGAATAGTGTCCTCCCCCGCCACACACACCCAAGGGAAAAAAAATATTTCTACATTCTGATCCCTGAAATCCGTGACTGTGACCTTATTTGGTAAAAGGGTCTTTGCTAATGTAATTAGGTATATAGAATAGGATCATTTTCAATTATCTGGGCAGGCCCTAAATCCAATGATGAGTGTCCTTATAAGAGTGAGTCAGAAGGGGGCGCCTGGGTGGCTAAGTGGGTTAAGTCTCTGCCTTCTGCTCAGCTCTTGATCTCAGGGTCCTGGGATTGAGCCCTGCATCAGGCTCTCTGCTCAGGAGGGAGCCTGCTTCCCCCTCTCTCTGCCTGCCTCTCTGCCTACTTGTGATCTCTCTCTCTGTCCAATAAACAAATAAAATCTTAAAAAAAAAAAAAAAAGAGTGAGTCAGAGGGAGACCACACAGACACAGAAGAGAAAGCAGAGTGAAGATGGAGGCAGAGACTGGAGGGATGTGGCCACAGACTAGGGAGCGCCAAGGATTGATTCCGGTAGTCACTGGCAGCTGGGAGAGAGGCATGGACTGCATTCTCCAGTAGAGCTTCTGGAGGGAGCATGGCCCTGCTGACACCCGGATTTAGGACTTCTGGCCTCGAGAACTGTGAGTGGCTAGACTTCTGTTGTTTTAAGCCACTGAATTCTGTGGTGATTGATTACAACAGCCATAGGAAACAAAAACAGTCCCCCATAGGAAGGAGTTAACTTTTGTTCAGGTCATATAATTGTATGATTTTGAATACTATGTTCAAACAAACACTGTTAACATCACCTAAAATTTTTTCAGAAGAAACAAACAAAATACCCACGGTCCTCACCAGGCATATCGATTATTTCATTTTCTGCATGTTCTCTTGTATTTGCAACACTCAAGGATTGTAAAACCAGTGTTGGCCATGCCTCCCACTCATTCTGCTTTACAGTGGAGACCTTGTCCCATGTGGCTTCATTGTCTCCACCATGATAGTCATGGTTGCGGTTCTAGAGCCTGATAGCAAGTTTTGATTCTTTAATCCCCTCTTTCGTTAGGTATCCAGGCTATTTTCATAATTTTTGTTACAGATAGTGTTACAGTGAAAAAATCATAGGAATAACAACCACCATTTGTGGTGTACCCATGATGCCTCATGCTCAGACACTTCATAAGGTTTTATTTAAGCCTCTCAATAAAGAATTATTTGAAGAAAAAAGAAGGCTTACTTAAGGGGAAGACAGGTATTGTAGATGAAGAAAGTGGGGCTCTGAGAGGCAAGTCCACATGCCCCCATATCCCATGACACTAAGAAGCAAGGGAGCCTGGACTGCGATTTGATCTTTCTGACTCCAAAGCCCAGATTTTGTCATTAAGCCTCACTGCCTCCCAAAAGGTAGTACAAATACAAATTTTAATTTGTCTCATAGCTTCAAGCCACATTTCCAGGAGTAAGATGACAAAGTCAGGAGTTAAACACTTGTCATGTTCTGAAAACATATGTCATAACCACCTGGGCTGGGTAATTTCCATCCTGCCTCCCCAGCTGCATCCACTCGGCATCCTTATCTGCTCTGCTCTGCTCTGCAATCCAGGAGGCTGAACCCAAGTGCCTTGTCCTCTGGCTTTAGGTTGGTGGGAGGGGTGGAGCAGGGAGGGGAGAGCGGTTGGCTATTTCTTGCTTTGCCTCATCTGCTCTAGCTGCAGTTTGGACCCTCGCCCTCTAACCCACCACTCCTGGCTTCAGTCCTCTCTGGCTTCAGCAGTGACAGCTTCCTGCCTCTCCGCCTTTGCCCACGTATGGGTGGGACTGGTTCTCCTGGTGCTGGTCCCAGAGTGCTTCACCATCTCAAGTTGGCTTCCTAACTCTGCCCACTCTTCCCTAAGCCCTCTTGGTCTCTCCAGTGAGTTAATTTTCTGAGGACCCCATTTTTCCTGCAGAATGGTTGTTCTATTCACAGGTTCCTTGACCATGAATGATCCCATTGAAGTCTGAGGTCTGGAAGTGCAAGAAAAAGTTGCCAGACAGGTGTGGCATCCCTTTGGATGAATCTTTCTGTCCCATCCCCCAGCCATGACTTCTGCATGAGGAGTGTGGGCTCAGGTACCCTGTCCTTTTTCCCCAGGTAGACACCTCTTCTAGACAGAGCCACCTTCCAGGAATTTGGGATTGGGACCCAGAGGCTTCTATTCCTCATGATGGTGCTAAAGCAGAAAGGTTAAGCAGGTACTACTGAGTCTGGGACCAGTGGTCCACATGGCATGTTATAACCTGCTCTGTACAGAAAGACAGAAGACTGAGGGGATACAGCGAGAGAAGCAGGTATGAGAGAAGAGATCACTCTAGAAGGGCTAGAGAAGGAATCTGAACTCTCGACTTTTCAGTTCTTAGTTCTAGACTCTTATGAAGCCCAAGTGGCCTTGTCTTCAGGCCCTCTGATCTCCATTTCCCTTCTCATAAATCACCCCCCTTTGGTTTGAGCTAGCGTGAGCATATCTCTGTTGAACCACATTTCCCCTGGCAAAGACCCATTTGCCACATGACCCAGAGGTTCAACTTGACTTTCTGGGGAGAGCCCCACCTATGGACCCCATAACAGGTGAGCAGGTTGGAGGCTTTATCAGCCTCTATTACAGGACCCCTATGGTCTCACACCTAGGGGGTACAGGGACGAAGGGACATCATGGCGCTCCCCAGTCTGGAGGGGCGGGGCATGTGCAGCAGCCTGCCCAGGCACAGGTGGAGGGCAGGGAGGCTGTTGTAACACACTGCCCAGCAGTGTGTCCAAAGGCCTAAACACCGTGTATACTCTTATCTGAAGATCATAATCAGGCATGCAAAGGTGTTATTCACAAAGGTACTCTTCCAGTACTGTATATAATACTATAAATTTAGAAATAAACCACATTTCCAACTATCAGAGATTAGTCAACTAAATGGTGGGACAGACATTTGACATATAATAAAGCAGCCACTAAAAAAAAGCCTTGGGGAAACTGGGTTATTCATAGGACAAGATGTTCATAATATATTAAGAAATAATATCTATAGTAGTTAAAACACAGAAGCAATCCAACAGTCCATTGACAGGCAAACGGATAAGCAAAACGTGGTATATATGTACCATGGACTACTATTTAAAAAAAGGAGATCCTGTAATATGCTTCCAGATGAATGAACCTTGAGGACATGATACTAAGTGAAATGAACTGTTCACAAAAAAATAAAAAATAAAAAGTACTGTAAGACTCCACTCACCTGTGATCCCCCGGGTAGTCTGATTCACAGAGATGGAAAGTGGCAGGCTGGCCACTGGGGGCTGCCAGAGGGGGATGGGGAGTCCCTGTCTAATGGGTAGAGAGTTTCGGCTTTGCAAGATGAAAAGAGTTCCGGAGACGAATGGTAGTGATGGCTCAACAAACGAATATACTAAATATCCCTGAATTACACTTAAAAATTATGCCCATGGGAATTTTTATGTTGTATTTCCCCACAATAAAAAATTTTGGAAACAAAAAGCAACATATATGTGATCCAGCAATTTCACTTCTGGATATATACTCAAAAGAACCAAAAGCAGGAGCGCCTGGGTGGCTCAGTCAGTGAGCATCTGACCCTTGATTTTGGCTCGGGTCGTGATAAGGTCATGAGATCAAGCCCCGCACTGAGCTCCATGCTTAGCTTAGGATTCTCTCTCTCCCTCTGCAACCCTACCACGCTTGCATGAGCTCTGGCTCTCCCTCTCTCTAAAAAAAAAAAAAAGAAAAGAATTGAAAGCAGAGACTCAGATACTTGCACAACCGTATTCATAGCAGCATTATTCACAAAGAGCCAAAAGGTAGAAGCCACCCAAGTGTGCATGGATGGATGGATGGATGGATGAAAACGTGGGATATACACACAATGGGAGACAGAACAGCCTTCTTCTACTCTTTGCTCATGTGCGATCTTAGTCTCTCCACTCTTCACCTTCACCAGGAGACAACATCTGTTCATCAACAAGACTAAGCCCAGCTGAGGCCTCCTCCAGAAAGCCTTCCTTGACCCCCAGACTGTGTTTGGAGCTCCTTCTTACCTCCAAGTCCCCTCTGTGTGTCACGTGGCACATAGACCATGAGTATTTGAGGCAACGGCAGGTCCCACCAGGCCCAGCTCCGGTGGGCACTCGGGTTAGCAGAGCTGGAAGAACCCATCTCCTACGGGAGCTGAAGCTGAGTTCTTAATGGAGAACACCCAGCGCTTGCAGTTAGATGCGCAGCTTAATTTCTACCCCATTTGGAAAATGACACCAGATTTCCATTTTCCTAAAAAAGGGAGATAGACCATAAATCCGGGGTTTTTTTCATCTTGCTTCTTTCTTTCATGATTTCATGGTGAAAGCAGAAAGGCTCTGACAGAGGCTGTGCTCCTGCAGGGAAATACAATTGTGGTGTGGTAGAGGACACACAGCCTGGGAGTCAGATCTGTGGATGGGACTTCGGGGTGGCGGGGGTGGGAGGGATAATCCTAAAAGAATGACTCCACTTCTCTGTGACTTAAGTTCCTCATTAAATTGCAGTAATAATCTCTGGCCGGACTACTCTGCAGGATTATTGTGGGAGAAAATGAAATGATGGATAACGAAAAGATGGAAGAAAGGGAGGGAGGGAAAAGGATGGACAGATGGAAAGAGATGAGGGGGAAGGGAGGGAAGTGAATAGGGATGATGGACAAGAGAAGGGGATACAGACAGGGTGAGGCAACCAGATTTTTAGAGAACCAACTCCAGGGTACAGCAATATCAGAAAAAAAAAAAAAAAAAAAAAAAAAAGGCCAGACGTGCACAGTCCTTGCCTAGACTTTCCAGAAGCCCTTGTAGGAGAAACCAGGGTAGGAATTAGTTGGATAGGGTTTCCTGGGTGGTTCAGTCAGTTCAGGGTCCGTTTTTGGCTCAGGTCATGATCCTGGGATCCTGGGCTTGAGCTCCGAGTTGGGCTCCTTGCTCAGCAGGAAGTCTGCTTATCCAACTCTGCCTGCCACTCCCTCTGCTTGTGCTCTTTCTCTGACAAATAAATAAATATTTCAAAAAAAAGTTGGATCAAGCACGTTTAACTTCATGGTCTGTGTCACTGGATCCCAGTGAATTTATCCTAGCAACAGGGGGATATCATAGCAGGAAATTCTTTCAAATTGCATTTTGTCCTGGATTTTCATCATAAAACTCTTCCAGCCTCTGGAAAGACTATCTCATGCGCCCAGTTTCACCACTGAAAATATTAACTCAGTAAGATAATTAGCATTCTAAACTGACTTGATTCCATTATTTTTTAAAGATTTTATTTATTTATTTGACAGAGAGAGACAGAGTGAGAGAGGGAACACAAGCAGTGGGAGTGGGAGAGGGAGAAGCAGGCTTCCCGCTGAGCAAGGAGCCCGATGCGGGGCTGGATCCCAGGACTCCAGGATCATGACCAGAGCCGAAGGCAGACGTTTAATGACTGAGCCACCGGGGTGCCCCTTAATTCCATTATTTTTAAAGATTTCACGTATTTATTTGAAAGAGAAAGAGATCACGAGCTGGGGGGCCAGGAAAGGTAGAGGAAGAAAGAGACTCTCCAGGGAGCAGGGAGCCTGACACAAGACTCAGTCCCAGGACCCTGAGATCACGACCTGAGACAAAGGCAGACATTTAACCTAGTAAACCAACCAGGCACCCCAGACTGATTCCATTTTTAGCCTTTATTGAAAATTTATCATTTTGAAGATTTTATTTTATTTATTTGACAGACAGAGATCACAAGTAGGCAGAGAGGCGGGCAGAGAGAGAAAGGGGAGAAGCAGGCTCCTTGATGAGCAAAAATCCCAATGTAGGGCTCAATCCCAGGACCCTGGGATCAGGACCTGAGCTGAAGGCAGAGGCTTTAACCCACTGAGCCACTCAGGTGCCCGAAAATGGATCATTTTGAAAGGCAAAATGTAACTTTCTTGGCAAGTGACATATCTGCATATGTCCTGTATTTGAACTTTGTCAGTGTTTTTCACCAGGATTTGAGCTACTCAAGGGCAGGGAACCCATCATATGCTCATGTAGTAAGTAGGTCCTCATCTCTGTGCTAATTAATTAAACAGTAGCAGACACCAGGGATACCAACAGCTGATAATGGATCATGAATGCCTCTATTGCTATATTGTTCCAATATTTCATATACTTCTACTACATGCCAGGCATTGTTCTAGGTGATGGGGGTACAGCAGGGCACAAATATTATAAAATGTAACCCCACCTACCCCCCAACCAAATACACCACTGATTTGCCTATTTGGGAAAAAAAAAAAAAAAGAAAGAAAGGGAGGAAGCAAGGAAGGACAACACTACCTTATAGTGCACATTAGGATGCAAAAGACAGGTTCATTTTGAGCTTTCTAGCTGTGTGACCTTGGAAAAGTCACTTGACCTTTCTGCCTCCATTTCCTCGTCTGTAAAATGGGGATAATGGAAATATTTAATAAAATTGTTGTGAGGATTAAATTAATTAAGACATGTAATGTGCTTAGAATAATTCCTGGCACATGCTGAATATCCAGTAAAGGCTAGCTATTTATTGCTGCTGCTGGTTTAACAACCCTGAGTGAGTCACCTCACAGACCTGCTTCAGCTTTCCCTGTAAGATGGGGAATAATAGTAACATCTCCCTCAAGGGTCAAGTTCAAATAAGAGAAGAAAGTGGTAGCACTTTATAAACTAGGGACTCAAAGCTTCTAGGGGCTAGCTGTTTAGGGCAGCAAGGGGTGTTGTAGAGGAAGGTGGTAGAGACTCATGGGGACTGTAAGCAGAGTGCAATGCCAACACCGAGCTCCAGTGATTGTGGTCATGCAGATGTTTCCAATGAAGCCACAAATCCAGATTTTTATGTACAATCTCCAGTTTCTAAATGTTGGCAATTAAGTCAGATTTTTGTTAAACACTTCAAGAGCCAATCCAAACAAGGGTGCAGGCTGCCAACCTATGACTTGTTATAAACTTTTACAATTACCACTTAATAAACCAAGGTAAGGGGGAGAACTGTGCAAACAGCTGATGTAAGACGCCAGCTGAAAAGCCAAGAAATAACTCATATGAATTGGGTGCCACGTGTCGTGCACATTACAGCAGTTGAGTCTCTCAGTGATTCCAAGAGCTGGGCAGGAGCATCCCCATTCTACAGTCGGGAAACTGAGGACCAGAGATGCCGAAGGTCACAGACCTGGTGGGTGGTCTGGAGGGTTGGATGCCATGCCTCTGTGACTCCCAAACCCAACCTCTTCACTCTGACAGTGTGGCAAGATGAACAGCATGGTCTCTTCTGAGCCCACATGCCCCCTGACTTCATTGTAGAACTTAAAATGCCAAAAGGAAAACTACCTGAAGACCATTAAAGTTAACCGTGTTTCAACATTCGGCATCTGAATTGGCCCTCACCTAGAGGGCCAAGAGGGTCTTGGGCGTTAGGGAGGCCCTTTCAGTGAGGCATCTGGATCTGGATCTAGTACAGACTAAGAGAACTAAGCATGCACTTCGTTCAACCAACAACTATTTCCTGAACACCTACTTTGTGCCAGACATAATATTAGTGTTGGAAATACAGTGAGCAATGGAAATTAACACCCTTACCCTAGTCTAGTGGGGGGAAGAAAGAAAAGTAAACACAATAACATCATTTCAGGTATAATAATTGTCGGAAAGAAAAATAAAACAGGTTAAGAGGCTAGAGTGTGAATGAGGAGCAAGTTATTTCATGGAACACATTTCTTTAAGATTTTTTTTTGAGGAAGTAATACATTTACATGTTTAAAAAAATAAAAATGATAAAAAAAAAAAAAGATATACCTGGAGGAGTGCCTGGGTGTCCAACTCTTGATTTCGGTTCAGGTCTTGATATGGAGCCCAGAGCCCGGCTCTGAATTCAGGGTGGATTCTGCTGGAGATTCTCCCTCTGCCTCTGCCCCTCCTTCCTGTTCACATGTGCACAGTCTCTAAGTAAATTAATTAATTAATTAATAATATCCTTTAAAAAAGAAAAAAAAGAACCAAAACACATACCTGGAGAAGTCTAGCTCCAGCTTCTGTGTATCCCATTTTCTGATCCAGTGGATCTCAAAATCCAAATCTCTGGTTGGCCATCTAGGAGCTTGTTAGAAGTCATTTTGGAATCCATCCCAGGCCTACTGAATCAGAAGCCCGGGGAGTGGGAGCCAGTAATCTGTACTTAAGCCCTCCAGGTGATCCCAGTCTAGGCTGAAGTTTAAGAGTCACTGCTCTCACCTAATTAATAAATTTCCCTTTATTTCTCACATACCCTGCTAGCGCCTCTGTCGTAACTACTCATAACACAAATATCCATGTTTGTTTTCCTCCTTCTTATCCAATTATCCTTCTGCACCTTAGTTTTATTACTTAACATATTTTAGAAATCCTCCTGTTCGACACCAAGTTCATTACTTTCGATATATCCTTATCACTCCATTGTGCGGACGCACCATAGAATATTTAACCAGCTCCCTCCCACCTGACGGTGGTCTGTTCTTGTCATTTTTTGCTATTATGATGTGCTATTTGGAGACCCATAAGCTTGCGGACGTGCCATTTCACACTGATGCAACAGAGGACGGATTCCTAGAGGCCAGATGTGGGAGCAAAGGGAGCTGAATTTGGAAATTTCATAGCCTGTGCTTGCTGCTCCCAGAGGATTAGCTGTTTCAGCCACAACGGATGAGAACGTCTTGTTTCACCATGAATTTACCAAAAGGTGTGTTGGATTTTTGCCAGTCTGTCGGGCAAATCACTGTAGCCTAGTGTTGTTTTAATCTGTATTTCTCCTATTTTGAAAACAGTTGACCATTTTTGCATATGTTTAAGGGTCCTCTGTGGACCACTCATTCTTGTCTCTTGCCCATCTTTTTCTATTAGATTGATGGTCTTTTCCTCCTCTATTTCTAGAAGCTTTGTATAAAATAGGGGGATTTGTCCTTTCTGACATGAACTGCAAATGATTTTTCCCAGTTTGTCACTTGCCTTTTGACCTCATGGAGCTTTTTTGCTTGTTTGATTTACTTTCATTTCCAATTTTTAAAATTAAACCTAAATGTTTAGTGTTTGAAAATCTGAATTTTGGAACTCATACAAAATCAATTAATTACAAGACTCACTAGGGCCTTTTCGAAGCAAGTGACCAAGTCTTGACAAAGTTTATAACAAGTCACAGATTGGCAGCCTGCACCCTTGTTTGGATTGGCTCTCGAAGTGTTTAACAACTTGACCTAATTGTCAATGTTTTGAGACCCAAAAAAGGTTAGTCTTTTGTCTACAATATATGTGTACAAACATTTATGTAGTATATACTATGTGTCAGAAACAAATAAAATAGTTTATTTTTTTTTGAGTTGTATATTTTTCCTATAATATTTCATTACAAATACTTGCCACTGTATGTAATTATATCCAATGGATGAAATATTTTTCCATGGATGAAGCCAGGAATACAATATACAGTGCAAGGTGTAATTTTCTTTATTCCCCCAAAGAGCAAATTATTGTAGGAAGCAAGTCCTTATTTACAACTGGAATTCTGGAATGCAGCCCATTTGCAGGCTCCAAACAAGTGGTTTTGTCCATGTTATGTCTACAGCTCAATGCTCAGCCCTCACTGAATACCTTGGAGAACTTGCACATTGACTGATTATGGAGAAGGCAGCCTGGGTGCTTCAGGTGTGTAAGTGCCACACGTATGCACAAGCTGTTCTCGTGGTCTGGGCTTCCCTGTTCCCATTCTTCAAAGCCTGGACCTTGGGAAGCTGGGTCCTTGTCACTTCTGGGCCTGGGAGGGACCATTTCCTGCAGATGAAAAGTAGATGATTGGCCAGAGCCTGAGAACGGTCCTGGAGTGCAGAGTTCATAGCCATCTGAGCCGACCCAGCGTCCGTGGCTAGGAAGCCCCCTATGACCCTAAAAAAACCCCTGTGAGCTCAAGATAACCCTTCTCTCTCTGAAGCTTCTGGGAAGAGGCAGAGGCATAAAAGAGAAAATAAACTAATATTTTCATTTTACATCTTTGGTCTTCAAAACCATCATGGTGAGGTCAGGGTACCATGAATCCCCATTAGTAGCCTGAGGAAACAGGCTCAGAAAAAAAAAGAGCCTGTTTAGGGTCACAGAATTAACAGAGACCTGGTCTAGAATAATAACAATGTCAGTAACAGCTAACAGTTACAGAGAGTTTGCCATGGCCCCGAAACTGTTGAGCTGTTCTAAGCACGTGTGGGATGGATGTGATCTAATAAAGCTGGTGGGGCCACAGCAGGAAGCAGGAACGGGACTTGAAAGAAAAATGTGAAAAGAAGGGCCATCTGTACCCCAATGTTTATAGCAGCAAACTATGGAAAGAACCAAGATGCCCTTCAACGGACGAATGGATAAGGAAGATGTGGTCCATATGGAGTACTATGGAGTACTATGCCTCCATCAGAAAGGTTGAATGGAGTACTATGCCTCCATCAGAAAGGATGAATACCCAACTTTTGTAGCAACATGGACGGGACAGGAAGAGATTATGCTGAGTGAAATAAGTCAAGCAGAGAGAGTCAATTATCATATGGTTTCACTTATTTGTGGAGCATAACAAATAGCATGGAGGACATGGGGAGTTAGAGAGGAGAAGGGAGTTGAGGGAAATTGGAAGGGGAGGTGACTTATGAGAGACTATGGACTCTGAAAAACAATCTGAGGGGTTTGAAGTGGCGGGGGGGGGGGGTTGGGGTACCAGGTGGTGGGTATTAGAGAGGGCACGGATTGCATGGAGCACTGGGTGCGGTGAAAAAATTAATGAATACTGTTATGCTGAAAATAAATAAAATTTAATTTAAAAAAAAAAACGTGTATTAGGCTCACAGATCCCAGCGGGGGTGTGGGGGTCTGCATGCCATGGGGCAGGGCCACAGGGAAAAGCACCTGTGCTGGTCAGGGGACAGAAAAGAATGAGGGGCAGCCTAGGCCAGAGCTTTTGTTGGGGTTTCTTCAGGAAAGAAAAGGTAGGGGAGGATAAACTGCTTGAGTCATTCTGGAAGGCTCTGGGCTCTTGGGGTAGCCTCTTTTGCTCTGTAGACCACCCTGGGATGACTTAGGGCCTGGTGTGTAAGGGTTAGGTAAGGAGGTGGGTAAGGGGGTGTAGACTCAGGATTCACTGGTTTGCGTATCCAAAGCAGGCTCATGGGTGGGGTGATACTGTCTTTAGGAATCAGCTAGCTCTGGGACGGGCAGCCTCTTCCTGGGTCTGTGAAGCCCCTAGAAGCCAGAGCATCAAAATATAAGCAACTGTAGTTAATGTAGTTAGCCCTGTGATGAATGGAGGCCAAGTGGACAAATACAGCTTCTAAGAAAATACACAACATAGTGCTTTTCATGGGCAATGCTATCAAATTGCTCATTTTACCACGCCCGGCCCATGGTGCCTCCCTGATGTCTGCCTGTACTGAGTGCCAGGGCTCAGGAGGGAGTGGGAGGAAAGGCAACCACACCTCCATCCCTTCCCCTGGCTGCCTTTCTGTCTGCTCCACGTGGACTGGAAACTCTTCTCTGCAGAAGCCAGGTGCTTTGGTTCTCCTTCAAGAAACAAAGTAAGAAGTGCTGGGGTACAAATCCTGGCTCTGCCACTTGCTAGCAGACTGTCCATTGGAAGGTCAACATATATAGGCCTAAGTGTTCTTGCTTGTAAAATGATGATAATATCTTTCTCATGGGGTTGCTGCATAGACTAGAGGAAAACATGTCTGCCAAAGACCCAGCACAGAGTAAGTGCTGAGAGAGTGGGGTTCTCTTGGGGTATTGCTTGAGACCAAGGCCTTTAACCACACCGGGGGAGGTTCTTTCTTTCAGGGCACAGATATATTCTCTCTGGTCCAAGAAAGTTATTCAGCCTCCACCAGTGAGAAGAAGAAGGTGTTCTTTCATTAAGTGTGTGAGGAATGACGTCTGGGTGGGGAGAAAGTCTCACTCCTGTTTGCCTAACCTGTCCAACTGCTTCAGAATCCATTAAATACGGTGGTAAATATGGTGGGACTATTCCTTTCTTGTTGAGCACAGGCTGGATTGCAGGAGAAGCTGGCAGGACCATCAGTGTCCGTGCTTTACATTCTACATATGTGGAGACGTTTTTTGTTCAACAGGAATTCAAGAGCCCAAAACAGTTCACCTTCTACTAGGACATATGCCTACTTCTACTGGCATATTGAAATGTCCTAGTTCTGTCCGGCTTTGAAAGACAGAACCTTCTTTTTCTGTCATGTTTGGCTTTCTTATACAAAACAAATGAATTGAATAACCTGTTAAAATTGTTAATATTCTCTGGCATCCCAATGGAAAGATGCTGCCTAGCCAATTTAGATGCCCTTAGATTAGGACGAGGATATGAGCCTGATTGGGAGGCAGGGAGGAAAGGTGCTGTGCAAAGAAGCTAACTTTGAGGCAGAATTTATTATCTCAACAGGTCAAATCTTCCAAGTATATGGTCCCTGGACATACTCCCAAAAAGATACCAGTATCAGACAAAATAGACTTTAAGGCAAAAAATATTGACAGAGATAAAGAGGGTCACTACCTTATGATAAAATGATCAGATCACACGTTAATGAAAGTTAGTAATACAACTCTTAGATCCATAAATCACAAATTGAAAGGACAAGAAGAAAAAGACAAATCTCCTATCATGTCAGTAGATTTTAACATGACTCCACTGGTAATTCCTAGCTCAAACATATGCAAAAAATAAGTACAGATATAGAAGATTTGAACTAATGTTTTCTCTCTTTTTTACGATTTTATTTATTTATTTGAAAGAGAAAGAGAGAGAACACATGAAGGGAATGGGAGAGGGAAAAGCAGAATCCCCACTGAGCAGGAAGCCATACCTGGGGCTTGATCCCAGCAGGACACCAAGACTATGACCTGAGCCAAAGGCAGCCATTTCACTGACTGAGTCCCCCATGAGCCCCAGAACTAATGCATTCTCAAGTTTGGTTGAATACATATAACAGTGTGCCAACATCAGTAGACTTGTACATTCTGTCCAAGCACATGCAGAATGTTTATGAACATGCAACATTTACTGGGTCATAAAGCACATCTCTACAAACCTCAAAGGATTACTCTTATTAAGTCTTTATTCTCCATTCACAAACAGGTTGCTAAAAATCAGTAATAAGTTTTTTCAACAAATATTGCCAGGACAATTGGAGATCTACAAGCAAAAAGATGAATTTAGACCCTTAACTCACACCACACACAATAATTAATTCAAAAGGGATCAGACCAAAATTTAAGGCTAAAATGATAAAGCTTTT
Organism: Mustela nigripes; assembly: GCF_022355385.1. NCBI lineage: Eukaryota > Metazoa > Chordata > Mammalia > Carnivora > Mustelidae > Mustela > Mustela nigripes. Next base: position 42,522,267 of record NC_081570.1, on the reverse strand, counting down.
TAGAAGAAAACATAGGAGAAAATCTTCTTGACCTTGGTTTAGGCAAAGAGTTATTAGATATGACATTTAAAGCATGATTCATAAAAGAAAAAAAAATTGATAAATCAAACTTAATAAATTTTTGTACTTTAAAAGACACTAGTAAGAAGATAAAAAGGTAAGCCACAAACTGGAAGAAAATATTTTCAAATCCTAATTCTAATAAAGGTCTTATATCCAGAATATTTAGAAGTTTCACAACTCAAGAAGAAGACAACCCAATTTTTTAAATAGGCAAAAGATTTGAATAGACAGTTCGCCAAAGAATATATATAAAGAGCTCATTAACACATTAAGAGGTGTTCAGCATCATTAGCCATGAGGAAAATGCAAATTAAAACCATAAGGAGAGGCCACTTGGTACCCACTAGGATGGCCATAATCAGAAAGACAGACAGTAATAGCTGTGGGAGCTGATGTGAAGAAAGTGGAACCCTTATACATTGCTGGCAGCATTTAAAATGGTGTATCCACTTTAGAAAATAGTTTGGCAGTTTCTTAAAAGTTAGACATAAATTTATGTTTAACAACCTAGTAATTTGGCTTGTAGGTATCTACTAAAGATAAATGAAAACATGTGTCCACAGAAAGACTTGTACGGGAAAGTTCATAGCAACAGTAATCTGAAAAACAAAATGTATGCTATCCATACCCTGCAATACTGTTCACCGGTAAGAGGAATGAAGTAATGAGAACATACTACAAACATGGACGAACTTCAAAAATATTACCCTAACTGAAAGAAGAAGGCAAATGGAAAAAAAAGTCCACAAACACAAAAAGTATCCAGAAAAGGCAAATGTATGGAGACAGGCTGCACGTGGGTCTTCGCCTGGGGATGGAGGTGGGAACAGGGATGGACTAAAGATGGGCGTGATGAGTCTTTTGGGGACAATGGAAAGGGTCTATGATTGGATTGTGCTGATGATTGTACAATTCAGTACATTTACTAAAAACCACTGAACTGTATGTTTAAATGGGATGAATCATACAATATGTAAATTATGCCTAGACAAAGCTTTTTTTTAAAAAAGTAACAAAGGATAAATAGGAAAACCTTATGCTGAGAAGTTAAGGAACATACGTATAAAAAAAAACCCCAAAAGTCTGGGCTCCTGGGTGGCTCAGATGGCTGGGCATTTGCCTTCAGCTCAGGTCACCGTCATGGAGTCTTGGGACTGAGTCTGGCATCAGGCTCCCTACTCAGCGGGGAGTCTGCTTCTCCTTTGCCCCCTGCTTGTGCTTTTTATCTGTCAAATAAATAAAATCTTAAAAAAAAAACCCTAAATAAATGTAAAGATACACCATGCTCATGAATTAGAAAAGTCAATATCATAAAGATGTCAAATCTATCAAACTGATCAATAATTTCCATGCAATTACAATAAAAATAAGAATTATTTTCTGGAACGTGACAACTTTTTTCCTTAAGTTTTTAAGTGCCTTTATTGAAAACTTAAACATTCCTGAAGAGGAAGAAAAAGAGACTTACCTGGCAAAGTGTCAAGAATTATAAAGTTACAGGATGCCTGGGTGGCTCGGTTAAGCGTCTGCCTTCGTGTCAGGTCATGATCCCAGGGTCCTGGGATTGAGTCCTGCATATTGGTCTTTCTGTTCAGTGGAGAACCTGCTTCTCCCTCTTTCTGGCTCCCCCTGCTGTGCTCTCTTTCTCTTTGACAAATAAATAAATAAATGAAATCCTTAAAAAAAAAAATGATAAACTTACAGTCATTAAGACAGAGTGGTATTGACAAATATATACAGAAACCAAAAATACACTGAACTTGGTTTTATTACAGGGAAGGCATTTAGTTCAAGGTGAAGGGATAGATTTTACAACATGTAGTACTGGGACAATTCGCTGACCTTAAGGAAAACACAATTTTTGACTCTTACATTAGTCTTTGACCAGGCTGGTCAGACCCATATGAGAAAAGTAAAACACAACTTTATAGAAAGGTAACTTTCTTAGGGTAGGGAAGATTTTTTAAAAAGGACAAAAATAAATCATAAAGAAAAAGATTGATACATTTGATTATATTAAAATTATATCTAAAGATATAGATAAGCCATCAACAGGGAAACTTTTATAAATAATGTGTTAACATGCAGATTATATGAAGATCAATATGAAAAGACAAACAACCCAAATAAAAATGGACAAAAGGAATGAGAAGATATTTCACTGAAGGGGAAACACAGATGGGTCACAAACATATTAAAATGTATTTAATTTCCGTAATCAGGGGAATGCAGATATACTCTATAATGTAATACTATTTCATACCTGCCAGATTGACAAGAGTTAAAAAGTAATTAATACCAAATGTTGGAGAGCATGTGGAGCAGTGTGGGAACTTTCACACATTGTGGATGAATGCAACAACTGGTAAAAGTAATTAGGAAAACAGGTAGTATTACCTAGTAAAGTCGAACATCTGCATAGCCTAATGACCTAGTAATCCTGCTGCTAAGTATATAACCTAGAGAGTCTTGCACACACAATGTAAACATCCAAGAATGTTTATAGTGACATTGTACATAATAGTCAAAAATTAGAAAAAACACAAGTGTCCATCACCAAGATATGGCAAATAAATAATACTCCATTCATACCATGGAATGCTATATAGCAAAGTAAAAAATAAATTACAGTGGGCCTCCGGGTGGCTCAGTTGGTTAAGCCTCTGGCTCTTGATTTCAGCTTGGGGCATGATCTCAGGGTCGTGGGACTGAACTCCACATCAGGCTCCGCGTTCATCGGGGAATCTTGCTTGGGATTCTCTCTCTCTTTCCCTCTGCCCCTCCTCCCCAATGTGGGCACGGGCGCTCTCTCTTCTGTCTTAAAATAAATAAATAAATCTTTAAAAAAAATAAATTACAGCTACACTTAATGACATTGAATCTCAAGAGCATGATGTTGAGTGAAAAAAATTCAATGTGATTCAGTTTACGTAAGTTCAAAAACAGGCAAAAACAAATAATTTAGTAAAATCTATACAGAAAAGCAATGGAATGATTGCTTTGGAATGGAATGGTAAGACACAAAACAAAAGAGAAAATAAATAAAATAACAACTCTTATTTTTGTTAAAGATTTTATTTATTTGAGAGGGAGAAAGAGAAAGAGAGAGAGATAGCATAAGCCTGAGGGGAGGGGCAGAGGGAGAGAGCAAGCCAGACTCTTGCATGCAGGGCTTGATTCTGGGGCCCTAGAATCAGGACCTGAGCTGAAAGCAGATGATTAACTGAATGAGCCATCCAAGTGCCCCACAGCTCTTGTTTTAAAGAATCAGCACATGAGATGGTCAAGACCTCCCTTCTTAATTGTGGCGTCCTTAGATTTTATTGTTCATAGCTTGGGGCCAAGGGAAACACAACACTCCTTTGCTAACACAAAATCACCCTGATCTATAACCCTCCTCAGAGTTTGGATGCTGTCAGTGGTCAGGGAGTCAAGGCAGCCTTACTGAACCCAAAAGGAGTTAATTTCGAATCTTGACCTCTTGATTCTTGAGCTAATAAATAATCATTCTTAGCACTGTTGCCCATATTGTCAGCCTCAAGTGCCACATTCACCATCAACCAATCAGCCATTAATAAGCTCTGGACTTAACAGTGAGATAAAATGAGATTTAATTACGAGTCAGAGCCAGTTTATTGTTAACCTTAGGTAAGCCCTTATCCTTTGCTGGCCTCTCTTCCCTCTGTAAAACTTGGCTTAGTCTAGATCCGAGTACTTGACCCCTTTGAACACATACCTTCTTCAGAGAAACAGAAAAATTTCACACTTCCCAGAGATAAAGATGTGGACTTTACACGGCAACAGTCTCCTCTCTCCTGACCTTAAGAATTTTCTTGGCCGATGGGGTTAGGTAGAAAGAGCTCCACTAGCCAAGAAAGTTTTATTGAGCTTTACTCTGTTGTTCCTGGAGTTAAAAAAGAGAGGATTTGTGTTTATTTTCCAAAAATAAAATTATGCTTTTTAAAGCAAAACCTCTCTCAGACGTTCTGCCATGGCCCCCCAAGAAGTGGGGCTGTACCCCTCCCTCCCAGAGCAGAGAATCACTTAGTCAGATGACCAGTCTGTGGTTGTACCAGCTCTGGTGTGGTCTAGGGGCCTGAGAAAATACAGGAAGGAGGGCTAATGAGCCGCTCTCCTGAGCTCCTCATTCCTGCCTTCGAGAAGGCCCATCTCTGGTCTGAAGATTCTCCAATCTGATCGTTGCAAATCCCTTTTTAGCCAAACTCTGATGGGGTGGTTCCACTGGCCAGCCATCTGCACCATATTTTCCTGGAGAATCAGCCCCTTCCCCTTCCCTCTGCTCCAAGAAAGGGAAGTGATCCAAACACGGGCCTGTGGGATGATGGGGAGGGCCTGTGTGTATCTCGGCTTCCCTCGTGGCCGGTTCTCAGCCCGGGTTTTCCTTAGTCTTGTCCAGATGAGTGTTTTCAGGGGTCACCGCCCACTCCTAGATCTGGGGGTGGGCAGGCACCCTGGGAGAGAGGGTCTGGAAAAGATGATTGAGGGCGCTGTGCCTTCCTTCCCTCAGCCCCATTCCGTCAGTGGCTTGAAGCCCTCCTGCTCTGTGCCCTCACGACATCATCTAGCTTTTGTTTGTGTTTCTTGGGGAACAAGGAGTTTACTACTTCCAGAGGGAGCCCATTGTATTGTTAAACATTGACGGTTGTCATATTCCAAAACGCTGAAGAGTCAGGCAGGTCTTAGAAATCGTGATGCAGGGGGAAGGAGGGGAGGTGGAAGAGCTTTTGAATAAATTGTTCTTTCGGCTTGAGCTTTCTTAATTGAGGTCTCTATATCTTGCAACCATTTACTGAGCAGTTACTACATGCCAAGCCCATTAATGATTTTTCACATAAGATTCTAAACTTTCCCAACCACATAGAGTTAGGTATAATTAATATTCTTATTTCATGGACAAGGAAATAGAGATCCAGAGCAGTGAAGCAACATGGCTAAAAGTTGCATGGCTAGTTAATGGTGGGGCTGAGGTTTAAATCCCCATTTCTCTGGCACCCAGACCCTTGCCTCCCCCATGCTGTTTGCCCACCCCACGGCCTCTTTATGGCCTCATGAAGCAAGGAGTCATTTCTGAGTTGAAAAAGCCAAGGCTTGGGGAGGTTAAATGACTTCCTGTATGCGTGTTTCAGTGTCAGAACACGAACCTGAATCTTTGCCTTTCTCCTGACTCCGTCACCCTCTGCCCCGAGCCTCCATGCATCGCCAGTTCTCCTCTTGACTTTTTCCAGAAAACAAGGCTCAGTCCATTTCTTGTTCAATTACTTAATCTGATTTCCTAAAATCTGTGGCCTCCAAGGGCCCAAGATCATCCATTCTCCAGCCACCAGCCACTGTGGCTCTGTAGACAGCTATCCTGTGTCCCTCTCCCTCCAACTCCCACCCCTCCCACCCCTATCTTGTCTCCCCCATTCAGCAGTCGCTAACCTTAGCACCTTCCCACCTTCCCAAAGGACATGAGTGCCTAGCCACCAGAGGCAGCAGAGAGCAACCTGAACTCAGGTCTTAGGGGAGGTGGTGGCAGTGGAGGGTGTGGCTCCGGGAGAGGGGAGAGGGTCTACTCAGTTCTGGGCGGGCTTAAGGGGTGGGGGCAATTCTGCGCCATAAAGGAGACAGAAGCTGAAGACTAACAGTCAATGACAGGACTCTTTGAGAAACGTTTCCGGGTTTAGGGAGGACTGAGTAGGAAGGGAGAGACCCCAGGCACCTGATTTCCAAGTGGCCCTGCCTTGGCTTCTTTCCTTCTCTGAGCCTCAGAGAGTGGAGCAGAATATGTCTGGGTCTCCCTGAACCCTGGATCCCTGACTTTAGTGTCTGTGTGGTCTGAAAAGGAGAGAGAAATCCCATGGACCAGATGTGGCCTGCAGTGTCTTCTGTGCCTGCTGTGGGGCAGGGCAGGGCTGCGTTGGGGTGCAGGTGCCTGCTGCCATAAAGGGAAAGGGTAGAAATCAGTATGCCATATGAGAAAACTGAGACGCAGGATGTGTTGTCCGAAGTCACACAAACAGTTGGTCTGGGAGTCAGGATGCAAACACAAGTCATCTAATTCTGGAATCTGTGCTCTTAATCACTACTTTACATGTTATATGTTAGTAAACATGCTGGGAGCAGAAGCAGAGAGTGATCAGGCATGCAGAAAGGAGAGAGAGAATTCTGCTGACAACTGAGCACCTCGTCCAGATGGTCTTTGCAGCCCAGCTCTGCTTCTGCCCATGGGTTCTGTGCAAGCCTCACCCTCGTGTCTTACAAACAGGATTGGTTCCACAGGCAGCTGAAGGGTCCTGTGCTTGGTTTAATGCTCTTTCATCACCATCTCTGAATTCTTAATAATTTTATCTTTGAACTTATGGTTCACAAGCAGAGTCTGGCCCGCCAGTGGAGCATCACGTGAGCAGAGAAGGCAGGTACAGTATAGATGCCCCTCCAGTTTCTTGCCACTCTGCTTGTATTAGCGTCTGCGGCGCTCTGTGAGCTCAGAATTCTGTTAACTGGCAACACATGGACGTTCAGCAAGACTCAAAGCCAAGTCCAAGGAAAGCATGTTATGTCTGTAACTGAGTGAGCAGGGGCGCTGTGAGCCATGAGAAACCGTGCTTTCCTCAAACCAGAACTTGCTTTGAACACAGAAAGGAGGCGATGGCATTCAAAGACGGCAAACAGCCAAGGAACCTTATCACATCCTTTCTCACCGGTGTAACTTCCCTGCGCTAGCCAACTGCCGATACTGAAAATGATGCAGAAGAGAAAGGAAAGACAGGGCTACCCATATACTTCCTCTGCTTCTCAGTTCTTCCTTACTCACCAGTAAGCCTCAGGTGGATAGAGACCCCTGGGCCCCAGCCCCAGCCCCTTCCTGTCTGCTGCTCACCATTGCTCCTGCTGAGGGGGAGGAAAAGACCAAATGACCATCCTGTTTGGTTAAGAAAAAACAAGTCCCCCTGGAAGACTTAGCACTCTTCTGAGATGCCTCCATATAAATTATACTTCCACACGAAGGGGGCCAATCGGCCCTGAGAGACCGCGGAAACATCCTGTTACCATCCCCCACCACCCGTAACCATAAAAACCCACCCCTAACCCTGTCAGGTCCTCAGCCTTTGGGAAACGATCCCACTGAGCCCGCCAGCGATAATAAAGTTGTGTTCTCCCTGATTTCCGTGTGCCGCTTGAGTTTCCTCGGTTGCTTCAGATTTTCCACAACAAGCCAAAGGTAGATAATGCATTGGAAGAATGTATATGTATCAAGATCATTGTTTCATATGGTGTTTGCACTGTAACTTTCTATGTATATGTATCAAGATCATTGTAATTCAAGATCATTGAATTAGTTTCATATGGTGTTTGCACTGTTCTGGTTAAGTACAAAACACACACACACGCACACGTACTGCTAAATACAAATTGTGTAATTTTGGTCATTCTGCATACAAGATAGATTCTCTTATGTTTGCATTTAAAACTGGCACTGCAGGGCGCTGGGAGACTCAGTGGGTTAAGCGTCTGCCTTCAGCTAGGGTCATGGTTCCAGAGTCCTGGGATTGAGCCCCACGTTGGGCTCTCTGCTCAGCAGGAGTCTCCCTTTCCTTCTGCCCCTCCCCCTGTTCATGTTCTCTCTCTCAAATACATACATAAATCTTAAAACAAGAAAGAAAGAAAGAAAAACTAGCCCTGCAAATATAAAGATGAATGGGAAAATTCATGTTAGTAATCTAAATTTTTTGTTTGTATTATTTAAGAATGATACTAAATAGCAAACAAAAACCATCATAGTAAGTTAAGAGACTGCAGAAGAAAGAAAAAAAGCTTCATATTTTAGGACCTTTAATGCACCTTTTTCCTGCTTTTTGAACAAAAATCTCCACATGTTCCATCTGCATGGGTTCCACAAACTATGTTATCAACCTGCTTATAAATTCCTTTTTTACCTAAAGCAGTTTGATTCAGTTTCCTGTTATTTGCTATCAAGAGTCCTAACTAACTTGGAATCTTAATTTGAACTTGCTGGGGTTGTAACTTTCTATCTTGCCCCAGCTGTTGTATTCAAACAAATGGAGGTGTGATGCAGTGTAAAGAACACGGGCTTTCATAGATGCAGGAAAGAGGCTCTGAGAGGTTTACTTTTGGGGCAAAGTCACAGAGCTTCCAAAAGGAAGATCTGAGACTTGAATCTGGCTCATTGTGGCGATAAGGGAAATGTTCTGTAGCTGTGCTGCTCCATATGGTGACTGCAAGCCATGCGTGGCCCTTCAGCCCTTATAATGTGGTTCCTGCAACCAAAGAACTGAATTTTAAACTTTGTCATTAATCTGAATGTAAATAGTGTGACCAGTACCATTTTATCAGATGCCCCATATCCAGAATCTATGCCCTCACCCTGTAACCCAGCACCTGATTGATACTGTGAGTGTTTGTAGAAGGGCCAGAGTGCTCATTGGTTCCCTCCGGTACATGGCTTTTTGACAGAACCTGGCACATAGGATATGTTCAACAAACAGCAGCTAAGTGGTTTCATGGATGTTCAGATCCAGTTTCTAGAGATGAACAGTCTAGATATGAGGGGCCGGAAGGCGCCATGACCATCACTTTACCCTCTGTCTGAGGCAAACAAGGGAAAGGACCAGCCTCAGCAGAGGTGAGGACAGCCCCCCAGTGACTAACGCTCGCAGGAATCCACACCAAGACGGCTAAGCTGTCCACAGAAAACCTTCCCGGAAGGACCCAGCCTGTAGTAGGCTGGGAAGGCATGTCAGGGAGGAGGTTAAGGCGCCTCTGGTATGTCTCTGGAAAGCAGCCAACAAACCAGAGCTGTCATCACCAAAACCCAGCTAGGAGCTCAGACAGCTCGACCCAAACTTATTTTGATACGTGGTGGGTGAGGTGAGGTCTCAGGCCTGCCGGCCACTCCAGGACACTGTTTCATGGCAGGTTCCAGAACTAGCCCTTGCACTTCCAACCTGGGCGCCTCTTTCAGAACAGGCTCTCCTCTTGCCTCCCCCCTGACTAGCACCTCCTTCCCTGGGTTAACTCCTGGCACATTCAGGTCTCTAAGTGACCCCTCCTCCAGGAAGCCTTCCCACCCCTGCCTCCCCGGGCTGAGTAGATCCCTCTGCTGGTGCTGGAGTGCCATCAATCATTAGCAAAATCTATCTTGCGGCCCCTGCCCCATTACACCCAACACAGAGCTGCCCTGGTGGAAAGAGCTTGCCTACAAACTCACTTCCACAGAGCGGGGTGGCTGCACTGGGGACTTGTGACTTGGGGCTAATTTTTGACAAGACTGTTTTATCTTCTCTGCCCATAGCATCTTAATCTGTGCAGCTCAAGTTGCCCAGGAAGCATCTCGCAGACTTCCTGCTGCCCATCAGTTTCAGCTGCTCTGGAGGGCAACTCCTTGCTCCTTGGGGTGCCCCCCGACCCCGCAGTATGTCCTTGAAGGTGATCCATCAAGTGACGTGGTAACAAACAGAAACTTCACCCGTTGTCATAAATAGTTCCTTGTTAGAGCCACTTAGAAGGGAGCCAGGGTTATCGTGCAGGTGGTGACTGCAGAAGGGCCTAAGCAGGAGGAAGAGAAGGAATGCTGTATCTAGGAGAGTCGGGGAAGACTTCAAAGTCAACGGGGCACTGGACCTGTGCTTTTGGAGTCAGAGGAAAGGACATTCCAGGCAGAGGAAACAGCGTGGGCACAGGGGGGAAGGCCGGAAAGAGGTGTGGGGCTGAGAGACTCACGTGGGTGGTGTCCGAAAAGCTCCACATCTGTCGGATGCAAAGAGGTGATGTCCTGGGGAGGTGAGCACATGCAAGCCCAAGGCCCTCAAACACTTCTCTAAGGAGCAAGGACTTCATCCCAGAGTCTGGAGTGTTCCAAAGTTGTGTTTCCCAAATACTAGACGCATGGACGTCTCTGCTCCCGAAGAGGGCTGAGGTTCTGAATCCGCACTTAGAGACTTCCTCCAACGTATGTCAGTATCACAAAACTAAACAGTGAAACGGACAGTAACTCCCTGTGAGTGTCTGCAAGGCACCAGGAGATGCTCTGAGCACTTAGCTCGCGTCACCATATTTGACCCACATCACAATCCCATCAGCTAGGTACTGTGGTATTATTCCTATTTTATAGAGAAGATAAGCGATTTGCCCAATGTCATGTAGACCGAAAATTTGAACTTGAGCAGTCTGACTTTGAATTGTTCTGGAGTAAAAAACCCACTTAACTTTGTTTCAACCAGCATTTCCCAACTTGTTTCTAATTACTGAAAAAATTTTCGCATATCTTGTAACATTGTAAGGCAACTGAGTCTGTGGGCAACAGGGAGCTATTAATGGGTTCTTATCTAGGACCTTTCCGATTTGATTCGCAAATATCCTTAGTAAGCTCATTCTCAGTCACTTACATGTGAGTGTGAACTGGTCTTCTTTTAGAGCCCCCTCAATTTTCTTACAAGCTTCCTGAAGGCAAGTACTGGTCAACACGTTGCTGTTTCCCTAGTACCCAGCACGGGTGGCATGACATGGTGCTGTAAAAACATTTGCTTGAATGAGTTGTAATTTTGCCTGTTGAAGACAATGGGAACAGCAGAAAAAAAGGCCTGGAGTCTGGGAGGTAGGGGGTGGTACTGTCAGAGGGAAAAGGATGGGAGACAGAAGCCATTGTGGGATCACATTGGGAGTCAGAGTCTTGAGGCTGACATGGAGAGCAAGGCACACCTGCATCAGTGGCGTGATTAGGGCCAGAGGCACCTGGGTGGCTCAGTGGGTTAAAGCCTCTGCCTTTGGCTCAGGTCATGAACCCAGGTCCTGGGATCAAGCCCCACATCGGGCTCTCTGCTCAGCCGGGAGCCTGCTTCCCCCTCTCTGTCTGCCTCTCTGCCTACTTGTGATCTCTCTCTGTCAAATAAATAAATAAAATCTTTAAACACACACACACACACACAAATCCAAATATCCAAATAAAAGAGAATATTCTCTCTTTTAGACAGTAACTAAACCAACTGATTAACTGGAAAATGAGGCATTTCTTGGAGTAGAACGTGTGTCAGAAAATTCTTGGTTTTAAGAATCAGAGTTGGAGAAAACATACCTCACAGACCTGTAGTCACTCTACCCTTACTCCCCAAAATTACCAGCAAAGGGCAGGGCCTTCGGAAGTTTGGCTTATTGAACAGAGGGGTCCTTAGAAAGTACTCAGCCTGGTTCTCTCGTTCTTTTTTTTTTTTTTTTTTAGACTTTTTACTTATTTTCTCAGTAGGCTCCATTCCCAATTTGGGGCTTGAATTCACAACCCTGATATCAAGAGTCACATGCTTTACTGACTGAGTCAGTCAGGTCCCCACACCCCCTGCTTCTCATTCGAAGGCCAGCAAGACTGAGGCCCAGAGAGGGTGAAGTCACAGAGCTGGTTAGATTGGGACCAATATCCAAGGGTCCCCTCCCAGTTGGGAGCCCTGTGCCTAGCTTAGGGCCTACACCCAGCCCCCTCTGCCTAGACCCAGCGGTTCCTTGGCCCCATCACCTCCACCATCCTCCTTGTTCCCTGTGTCAGAGAGTCAGCCCTTTCCCCCCTGCACAACCCCCCTACAGCAGACTGCACTCCCTGCTGCCGCCTGACTGCCCCTAATGAGATTACAGACTCCCCAGGAAACAGACTAGAGTTAATTCCCTCTAGCTTTAAAGGGCAGTCCAGGCCACGAGAAAGAGCAAGCTTTTCTCAAAAAATTGCTAAATGTGGACAGTGATCCTCACAGCTCTCTCCCCTCTTCCGCCCAGCACAGTTCAGCCCTGCTTTCACAAAGAATCTTGGGATGGGACACCAGCCCCAACCAAGCAGACACCATTATTATGTTTGTCTTATGAATGGGGAAACTGAGGCACCGTGCCCATGGTCATACCACCCAGCTGGTCAATGGCAGAGCTGGGACTTGAATAGGTCCCTTGGGCTGTGTCATTTTTCAAAATAACAGGCCCTGAGAGCCTGCAGAGTCCCAGCTTCAGGCTTGAAGCAACAGTGAGGAATTCACGTCACAGTGAATGGCAGGCCCCAAGTCTGAACCCAGGTGCACTGGACTCAGAGCCTACAGGCCCCACGATACTGCTAAGCACTTCTGAAGCCACCTATCTATCCCTGGGGCGCCAATCAAACCATCACAGGCCTGAATTCCATTCTGCTACTGTAAGCTCTGTGACCACGACCAGAAGACTCTAATTCCTGGGGTCTCGATCTCCCTTTCAGGAAAGCAATCGTTGAAATCTTAGGGTTGTTGCAATGACCCCTACAACTCACACAGGTCAAGCAAGTGAATGGGCCTGGCATACAGCGCATGCCCTTTGTCTCAGTTTCCTCATCTGTAAAATGATACTCCTAGTAATTGCTTCTTGGAACTGATTATTAGGATTAAATGTGCGTGTAAGTAATATGCTTCTAGAATAGCACCTGGTACACAGTAATGCTTAATTATTGCTTTGCCTTCAGCTCTTTCTGGAATAAAGTACGGGTAAAAATCAAATCAACCAAGCAAATCTCTGAGCCTATCCCCTGTTTAAGAGGTGCACTTGGCTTTGAGGTCCAAAACCCCAGACCACGTGGCTGCTCTAATTTCCCAGGCCCTAATCTGTTTCTGGCTCCTAATGATGCAGCCGGTAATAGGATTGTGGCTTCCCTCTGGGGCAGCCATGCAGGCCATGGCCATGGGGCTGTTGACCAGTGCTTAGCAACTGCTCCCCCAGCCTGCCGAGCAGCCAGAGCCCCTGGCTGGGACCCTGTGACCCCGGCTGGCTTCACATGCATGGAATGGTACCGTGCCCTGGGCCAGCAGGCTGGGCTCACCATGGTGCCAGGTGCCATCCTGGCACGAGGGAAGGACGTGTGCAAGAGAAATGGACTACTCATCCTGTCTGTGCTGTCTGTCACCGTGGGCTGCCTTCTCGGCTTCTTCCTGAGGACCCGTCGCCTCTCACCACAGGTCAGCCACCCCAGAGCTTCTCAGGGTCCCTGCCGAGGAGGAGTATGTGGGCCTGAGGGATCTGGGAATCATAGTCCCACTCTGTGGCTCCCTAGTGACATGAGAGTGGAGGAGTCACTTTGCCTTTCTGAGTCTCAGTCTTCTTATCTGTAGCAAGGGTGTGATGAAACACTGTGGGGCTAGAGTGAGAGCTGGTAAAATGGCAGGGGAAGTAGTTACAGACAGCATCACCGGGTGAGCAAGAGGACAGGGCATCTCATTCGAATAAGCACAGGGTGAAGACGCATGGGAGCGGGGAGAACGGGGTCTCAGAAGACCGCAAAGCAGGCATCAGAGAACACCTCCCACAGTAGCTCAGATGGAGAGAGACCAGGAAGTGTATCCTGAGCAGAAGGAAGAGCTGGAGCGAGACACGGGGCCATAAAAGACCTGGGCATGTGTGGAGCAGACCGTTCACGGCAGCAGGGGGACATACCCCCAGAGGCAAGGGATAGAGCCCAGGGGCCCTCAGGGGCCTGGCCCCACAGCGCAAGGCTCTGGGAAGGGGAGTGAAATGATCAGATCTCAGTTTGGAGAGATCACTCTGGTGCAGAGTGCAGGATGAGGAAGTCGTGAGCCAGGCAAGGGTCAGGCGAAGAGGTATTTACAGGGGTGAGACCTGACAGCAGGATGAACAGGGCCCATGTGGGACCTGTTTCCAGAAAAGGAACCCTCAGGATGTGGGGGTGCATTGGCTATGGGGCTGGGAAGCAGCGCAGGCCCCTGGGGTTCCGGCCTGTGTAACCACAAGGGTGGCGATGCCTTGTCTGAGCAAGAGTCCCTTTCCCTCTCAGCACCCATCTCCCACAGGACAGGGAGGGACACTCGTATGGCACTGGAGAAAACATGATTCTGACCCTTGTAAAACAGTAAGGGAGACTTCATTCAGGACTACTGGGATAGGTGTCAAGACCATGGACTAAGGGAGAGAGATCAGGCTCAAGTCTGAACACAACAAAGACAGCTGGGGCTTAGAGACAGGGAACATAGTGAGGGGCCAACTGAGAGAGCATTGCTAAGAGGAGACAGGGAGGGTAGAGGGATTCTTGCCGAAGGTAGAGAGGGGTCATTCTCACTAAATGAACATAGCAGGATGTTTGCTCTAACTGAACCAGGAAGGCCAAAGACAAGACCTAACGATGAGGCCTGGCCAAAATGAGGGCCCCAGGCGGCCAGTGTCATGTCTCTTTGAGGAGAGAGTCTTCGTCAATGGGCTTCAGGGATATCCTCTATTTCACAAGCCTCCTCTTCCTGAAGCTCCCCAATACCAAAGATGACCTACCTGGGGCTAAAGCGTCAGACTTCATCTTCCGGGAAAAGGGAAACACCCCCTCCCTGAAAACTGAGCCCCTATTTCCAGACTAACACTGTTAAGCCACTCTCAGCTATTAAGAGAGGGACTTAGACTCTAGAGGCTGCAGAGCCTTGAACTTGGTCTCTACTCATAAGCGGCTGTGTGGCCTTTGGCAAAATCCTCTCTCCTTTCTGAGCCTCATTCTCCTTGTCTGGGGTGGGGGCACCATATGTCTGCTGGAACTGTCAGGAGCATAAACAAGGGCTCAGCAGTTCCTGGCCTCCAGCAGCGCTGAGTAGCTGGTACTTGACTCCTCCCTCATCTGACTGTCCAAGGCCTACCTGTGTCGAGAGTCATCTCATATTCCATACCTTACAAAAATTCTCCCATTCCTGCCTCCATCTGAAATAATGCTCTTTTCCCTCGCTCACATCACACTCAGCCTTCCCCTGTAACCAGCTGCCAGCTGTGCCGCTCTGGAGCCTTTTGTGCAGGTGTCTGGAGCTCCTGGCAGATTTTGACTTGCTGAACATCACATGGGCTTTCATGAGCCAAAATGTGAGTCTAGCTCAGGCTTGTCGCAGAGCGAGCCCTCGCCTCTTTGCTGAATTAAACGCAACAACACAAACAATCTGCAATCTACTTTCTTTAATTTCCCTGAGCAATGACAAATACATTTCCTGCAGGAAGATTATTTTGTGAAAACAAATTGGAATGCTTTTTACTAAAAGCCAAGCTCATCTGGGGCCTCCTTTGCCAAAGCTGCCTGCCCCATCTGCTTGGAAATGCAAATGTGTTCCGGTCTGGATTAACCTGCCAGATAAACTGAAGAAAGGCTGTGGAGTCTTAGAGAAGTTACTTGGCAAGAACTGGCTTTCTCAGCATCCTACTTGGAAATCCAGGAGTTGTTTCTGTGATCTCCGCCTGTGACTCAGAAACTAAACCCTTCTTATTTTGCAAGCTTATGCAACAGGCAAAAGTCATAAACAATTTGCAAAATGGAAGCACATCCTACTTGTGAAAAGAACTTACAAGAGCACAGATTTTTGGAACTAGTAGCTCATGAAAAAATATAGATAATTTTGAGGGGCCCCCTAAGTCGGGAGGCTTAGTCAGTTAAGTGTCTAACTCTTGATTTCAGCTCAGGTCATGATCTCGGGGTTGTAAGATCAAGCCCCATGTGAGCCTGCTTGGGATTCTCTCTCTCCCTCTCCTTCTGCCCCTCCCCCTCCCATGCTCGTGCATGCATGCTCTCTGCCTCTCCAAAAATAAATAAATGAATAAAAACAGAGATCATTTTGAGAATTCCAGTTAAACCATGGTAAATTTACAGTTGCATCCATTTTCCTTTATTTCCTGGAATTCCACTAAAATTATACTTATGGGATTTTTTAAAAGATATAAGCTCGCAAGAGAACATAAAAGGAGACAACGGAGAAAAGAAGTTGAGGGAGTACGATAAATTAGGCAAGATGGCAAGTGGATAGAGTTGAATGATCTCACTTAGTAGAGCACAGAAAGCTGAAGCCTGTGTCTATAGAAGTAGATGCCATGTCAGTTTGGCTTGGAAAACTCCAGAAAGTTTCTGCACTTGAAAGTGCAAAGAGCTGCAGGAGACCAGGTGAAGCCAGGAGGTGAAATCAGGGGCATTGGTTGGAATTTTGTAACTGGAGCAGTAAAGCCTGTCAGTCTGCTCCAGTCCATGTAATCAGGGCGCTCCTCACCCACCCTCTCACTCACCCTACCTGCTTGTGTCTCACAGAGAAGCCTGACAGGGAAATCGGTCCACCTGTGTGCGTTGGGGGAGGGGAAGTGATGAAGCACATGGGTCCCGCAAATGACTGGGCATCTGCACTGCAGTGTGGGATCCCTGTAAGACTACCATCAGCTGGGCTTAGGCACACCCTCAGCCCCTAGTGGAGGTGAGAAGAGACTTCTCACTGAGCCTCGGAAAAAAGATCTCCTCCCCCATCCCACAAATCAGACTGTCCCCCATCACCTGTCCTCAAGGAGCCATCACCTGACGATTTCCATTCATGCACACGTAAGTTCAGTGCCTCACACTTACATACGAGGAGAAAGCCAAAGGCAAAGCTTCTAACAGAAAGACAGGGACTAAAGAAACAGAAAAGAGGGTCTCTAATGAAGCAGAGACAATGCAGGAAATAGAAGAAAAATTTTAAAATCTTGCCTTAAGTTCTTCAGAGATGTAAGAGAAGATACAGTGACCATAAAACAGAACAGGATGCAAAAAGAAGGAACAATCTGAGAACAAGAAAGAATTTTTAGAAATTAAAAATCGATGAGGCAAGATAAACATGTCAGTAGCTAGGATAAAGTTGCAGAAATCTCCCAGAAAGTAAAACAAAACGAGATGAAAATAGAAGAAAATCAGAGATGTCCAACATGCTCTCTAGTATGTATGGGTTTTTGAGAGAGCTAACAGAAAAAATGGAGAGAAAATTTCACAGAGCCTATAAGAAAGTTCTCAGAATTGAAATGTATGCACAGCACTATGAATTTTGTTTTTAAAAGAAAGAAGAAAATCTCAGGCGGTGGTACATCACCATGAAAATTATAGAAAACTGGAAATTAACAGAAAATCCTTCAGTGGTTCTGAGGGAATGAAACAAGTCTCCACTAAGGGATAGAAAGAATGGCTCCAAACATACACAGCACTGGAATCCAGAAGACAAAGGGAAATGCCTTTGAAATTTGGAGGGAAAATTCTTTCAAACTAAGAATCTTATACACGGCCAGACTACTATCCGAGGTGAGGGGAGGATGGATAAAGGCATTTTTGCTCAAAAGTTCCTCTCCCATTCATCCTTATTTCATAAAGATTTCTGGAGCACTGGAAATGATAGTAGAATGGGAAAGGAGGCCTGATTTCTGGGCTTCCACTGTCACCGCTAAGTCCTGTCTTTTGGCTCAGCTGAACTAGAAGATCTTTAAAACCCCTTCTCAGCACCAAAACTATAGGAGTTGGGGCTTTCCAAAGCATCAAACCATTAACCAAGTGTTTAGCTCCGGTGGAAGGAAGGAAGGAAGGGAGAGAGGGAGGGAGAAAAGAGGGTTGCAAGTACAAAAATTTAACTTGGATGGTGCTTGAAAGTCCCTGTACCAGCCTCACCCACAACATTACCCTCGGAAAAGTAGCCTCAAGCTAGGTTTGCCAGAAATAGCAAGACTGAGTTAAATTAAATTTAAAAATTTAAAAACCACACACTCAGTTAAATTTGCATTTCAGTTGTTGTTCATCTAAAATTCAAAGTCAGCTGGGCTTAGGGGCCCTTCTACTTCACTGTCGGGTTCTGGTCCTGGGACTCTGGAGACAGCTGATGGGGGAAGGGGACACAGACTTAGCCCCCCCAATCCAAGGCCCCATGGGTAGGATGAACCTAGCGGCCTGTGCAGAAGTTGAATGCCAAGAACTTGGCGGGTAAGGGCTCTCTGTTGAGTGGTGTCCCACCCACTCCAACCGATGTGCTCTCCTTCAGCATTTTCCATGGGCACACAGCAAGGGGCTGGCAGGGACCCGGCGTGGTGTTGGGGATAACCGCACCCATGGGTGTACCCCTTGCAGAAGGAGGCACAAACTCAAAAAGGCCATGCTCTGTCTCTGAGTCAGTCTCCTCACACACCGAGCTGAGCAGTCTTGGGTGCAGGAGCGGGGCTGCATTCATTCTGGGGTGCCCAGCATGAGGCCTGCCCAGCCTGGGCTGAGAAAATGTGTGAACGGTCTCTAGCCCTGCCCTCCTGCCACTGACCATCTGCTGCAGGAGACGCACGTGCACCGCGAACAGGCGGGCCGACCGAGCAGATGTCAGGGAGAGCCGCCACTTACCGCCATTACAGAGCCTTTACTCCCATCCCATCTGCCAGGTGCTTTCTGTGCCTCCTCACACTGAAGCCTCCAAAGGCTCCTACCAAGAAGTTGCAACCCTTACGTGAAGATGAGAAAAACTCAGAGAGGCTGAGTAACTTGCTTAAGGCTACACAGCTAGTTACAGGAGGTCAAGATTAGAATCCAAGTCTGTTTGGCTCCCCAGCCGTGGCTTCCTCCATGTCCTTGTGTTCCCAAGGAGTGCACGGGTGAAACAGTGCTCGGAGACTGTAAGCAGCCTCCTATACCCCTGCTCTTGCTGTATTTTCAGGAAATTAGTTACTTCCAGTTTCCTGGGGAGCTCCTGATGCGGATGCTGAAGATGCTGATCCTACCACTGGTGGTCTCCAGGTGAGGAAGGGGCAGGGGTTTGGGCGGTTGGGGCTGGGAGGGGAGAAGGTCCTGTGCCAATGGGGGGGGGGTACACACTCCTGCTGTGGGTGGCTGGCCTGGGGCGATGGGCCCTGGGAATAGCGTGCCTGTGGGGTCCCTGTGGTCATTAGGTGGAGGCCCGGGCTGCTGGGGCATCAGGGCACCACTGATTTCAGGCCCATTCAATGGACTTTTTTGTGACTTAAACAAGTGATTTGGTGTCGGGGGACGTGACCCGACTCCCAGGTGACTCAGGGCCTGGGACGGGTACGGCATCCCAGAGAGGCTGTTTATGGTGAATGCGCAGAGCATGGGGGAAAGACAACTTTGGAGACACTCCGGAGATGATATCCGGGCTCAGCTGGGCAAACTAGGACAGGTGCCCAGACTCCTCTGAGCTTCAGTTTCCTGGTCTGCAAAATGAGAACCTTAACAACTACTTTAAAGGGTGATTGCGAGGACTGCCCCTGGCTACGCATACTTGTATGTGCTAGATGTTGGGGAGGGACTGGGTTCTTGCTCAAGCAGGAAAGACCTTGTGTGCCGGGCGAAAGAAATCACACTTGACTCACTGGGGGAGGGCCACTGGAAATCAGTGAAGATCACCTATCCCCTATCACTGCCATGCTGGGTGACCTGGAGCCAGACCTTGCCCCTCTCTGTGTAATGAGCTGGCAGCTCCAGATGGTGTCTGAGAGCCCTTCTTTGCTCTGAGGCTGTGGGTTTGGAATCCTCACCTCCCAGGACTTCTGTGCATGGAGGGACATGAACACACCTCTCTGAGTCCCCTCTGTGTGCTGGTTGGGGGTAGGGGGTTCTGTCTCCTGGGGTGAGGTCATCGGATTCCCCACTACTGAGCAGTGAGCCAGCTCCTCCCCACCTTTCCCTCCAGCTGTACCCTCTGCTCCCCCATCAGGGTGGCGGGGGGGCTTTGTCAAGTTCAGTTCAGTCTCCTACAGGCAGCATTTATGTCTCTCAGGACTCAGCCTCCCAAGGATCTTGCGGAAAGGCTGCCTCCCTCCCTCTAAAAGCTTTCCTGAACTCCTCAATCCACTCTAGCTCTTGTCTCCTCTTTATGCATCTTTTGAGTCATTCACGGAGTCAGTGAAGGTCACCAGTAGCTTCCATGTTGCTAAATCCAAGGACACTCAGTTCCTGCTCTGCATGACCTCTCTCCACACAGCTGATGCACTCAACAGAGCAGCTGATCCCCGTTTCCCTCTGGAATTCCTCCTCCCAGCTGTTGCCTGTTCTCTGCCCCTCCATCCCAGGCTCTCTTCCTCTGCTTTTCAGAGCTCCTCTCGTCCATCCTCGAGGCTTTGAAGTACCCCCTGCAAGCCCGACACTCCCAAGTACTCCCAGGTCTCTCGTCTGACCCCCACACTCAAATTACCTATTTGACATAGCCTCTGGATGCTTAACAGGAGTCTCCAATCTGTGCAGCCAGCCCGTGATTTTACCCCACAAACCATTTCCTTCTGCTTTCTGCTGGTCCATAAACAGCAGCTCCATCCACCCAGTTCTTCACGCCTCCCTGCTAATTATTCCCTTCCCACTCCCACCACCAGCCTGTCCATCAGTGGCTGCGGCTGGTTCTTCCCCCCAAATCCAACCCAGCTTCCTCCCCATTGCACAGGTCCAGACTCCACGGTCACCTGACCAGGCTCCCTGCTCCGTTCCTGTTCCCCTCCCACCTGCTCCACACCCCGTGGTCAGAACCACCTCCTGAAAAGTCACCTGGGCTGTGCTATCCATTAACCCAAAACCATCCATGGCTGCCACGGCATTTCCAACAAACCCTTTCACTCTTCCCCTGATCGCCAAGGCCCTGCCCGATCCACCCCTGCCAGCACCCCACTTTATCCAGGCCTCACTCACTCCAGTCCCACGGGCCTTGAAGACCAGACCAACCCCTCCCCCATCTTGGGGTCTCCACAAGGCTGTTCCTTCTGCCTGCAACTCGCTTCCCCGCACCCTACATCTCTTCCTCCTTCTCTTCTCTTAGATGGCCACCTCCACGTCCCTGCCTCAGAAGGGCCTGCTCATCCCCCCAGCAGCACCTTCGCTGGGTCTCACCAAGCCCCACTCCTTTCCATGCACGACACTTACCGCATGTTGTCATCCTGTTTGGACTCACATGGCCCCGTGTTTCTTTAATTCCCAAAAGGACTGCAAATGCTGTAGAGGCGGAGGTCGTACTCTCCACCTAGCCGAGTGCCCGGCACAGAGTGGGTACTCCTTAACACCTATCAGGTGAATTCTCGAACGGATTCAACAATCATGCCCCGTGGGCTCCGGGCACTTGGCCCTGATGTGGGCACTGTGGATACAGAGACGCCTGAGGGTCAGTCACTGAGGAGCTCACAGCCTGGGAGGGAGACAGATGAGAAAACACAAGGTTACAAGACAACTGAACAAGTGTGTTGGTGGTGGAAGCACAGGATTCTCTTTTTTCCTCCCCTTTTCTCACTTTTATTATAATATTAAGCACGGTACTTCTGCTAGGCGGCTTTACTGACCTTGACCACTGACATTCCTTACTGCCTGGGCGTCAAGTCTTACTCAGAACCCAAACACCTCAGAGGCAGAAGCCCTGGCATGGGCGTGGACTCACACAGACCTGGGTTCCTGCCCTGGCCCTGCCATTGCCTGGCTCTGTGACCCTGGCAAGTCATTTAACTTGTCAAAAAGTCCTGGAGTCAGGGGTGGCTTGATGGCTAATTGGTTGAGTGACCGACTCTTGACTCAGCTCAGGTCTTCATCTCAGGGTTGTGGGTTCAAGCCTCATGATAGTCTCCACACTGGGTGTGGAAACTACTTAATAAAAAAAAAAAAAAAAAATCCCTGGAATCAGAATCAGAGGCCTGGGTCAGTGACTTGCTTCCTCCAGAGATTATCACGTGATCTTAACTAAGGTACCCTCACTGTGGGCCTTGGTTTACCCAGCTTACCTAGTGACTAAGGGCCTGTCCAGCTCTCCAAATCCTGGCTGTCAGAGGCCCAGTCTTTCTCCACTAGACAAAAGTGCATTCTCTGCACTGGGAACGGAATGTGGTATTAACTTGAGAGAAGACAGTGTGTGTTCACACATTTCCTTTGTTTATTATACAGTTTGGGCTGGTGCAGAGTGGTTGTGTCACTGAAAAACGGAAGTGCTTTCACAGTTTCCTACACAGGGAGAATTAAACCTTCTTGGGGGAAAAATTGACACATTTCTAAGCCCCAGCCCCTCCATCCCTGAACATGTCTTCCTCTGGCTTCAGCTGGTCTGCGATCCATCCATCTATCCATTGGGCGCCCACAGCTCCCTGAGCTCTTGCTCCTGGCCAGTTCAGGGCTGGTGATCCGAGTCCTCAGGGGGCAGCCCTCAGGGGGTCATTGCTTAGGACAGAGCAAAATCAGCAGAGCTGCTCTGACCATTCAGATGTCAGACTTCACACTGGGCTGACTAAACCGGAACTGCCAAAGGGGAACAAGTAGGGGTTTGCTTTAAAATTCCACGTGTGTTCGAGTGGTTAAACAAAACAACACAAAAAACCCTCCTGTCTGGGGATCAAGCCTTCTGGCCGGAGAGCTAAAGAGCTTGGCAGAAGGCTGCTGCTCTGCAGGACCCAGGGGCTCTGCGCTGTACCCCCAGGAGACAGGGCTTGTTCTGCCTGGTAACTGCTCCAGGGCAGGAGCCTGGGATAGAGCTCCCCGCATCCAGCTCTCTGCCCAGCGGGAAGTCTGCTTCTCTCTCTCCCTCTGTGCTCTCCCCCCATCTCTCTCTCAAATAAATAATTGCTCCAGGGCAGTGAAAGGATAAGGATTAAGGCACATTTGCTTCCGGTTCCAATAACCCGCAATTCTGGGCCCCGAAGCCTAGCACCCATAATGCCAGATGTTCCCACCTCTTTCCCAGCAGCAATGCCACCCTGTCCCTTCGCCAAGTCTCTGCAACCAGGCGGTTTCCTCCTTAGTCCCTAAGCATGCCATGTGCTTTTCTTCCTTCATGCCTTTGCTCAGGTCGTTCCTCCTTCCACGAATGCCCTCTCCTCTTCCTAATTAAAGTGCCCTCGCTGTGTTCAAGATCTAGCTCAAGGTTCTGTCTGAAGTTCTCCCAGATCTTCATTTATTGATAACTATCTACGATGACCTGTCTCCCCCGTGGATACTGCTCATACCCCAGAAGTACTCAGTACTGTCTGTGAAATGAATTCACAGTCACTGCTGGCATAGCACATGACGGTGTACAGACCCCCCCCTTTTTTTTTTTGCATAGTAGTGACATAGAAATAAATCAGCATTCCTGTCTGGACTAGCCACTCCTACTGCTGAATCCATTCCAAGCCAGCACCTGGCCTGAGCCCCCTCCTCAGACGGGCACGCCACGGCCCAGCTGAGTGCAAGCTGCCGTTGGCCAGTTGTGGCTTCGTACTTCACAGAGAGGGCGGTGGGCCCTCGGTACTGGCCGGCATGGTTGAAAACCTGCAGGAGACTGCCGGGGAGCAGCTGGGGCTTTGAAGTCCCTCCCTGGAGGTCTGAACCTGACCAAGTCTCTCAGCATCTGAGCCTTAGTAACCTGCCCTGTATAATGGGGAGACACCCACCTCCCTTCTGAGAATGAAATAAGATAATGTCCTTGGAGCGCCCAGCAGAGCCCCTGTTACAGGATGAATATCAGCTGTTTTTTCTGACTCATGAAAGGTTCACCAGGCTTCTCCGAGGCCCAGAGATGTTTCACGAAACCCTCCACCTGGGTTTGAGCTCTCAGCAGGCAACCCCCTCGAGTGACCTCTTCCTTCTTCATGCTTTTACTCAGCACCTGTCCTCATCACTTCCTCTGGGAAGCCTCTCTGTGCTCCGGCGCACTTGGGAACATGGATACACCCGCACACCTGTGTTCGTGGCAGCCTCAGCAGGCACACAGACAAGGCACCATGTGTGTCCACGTGACATTCACGTGTCGCCCTTGCCCAGAGTCATTCCAGGTGAGATGGTTGTCACGGTCGCCTCATTCTCCAGGAATTCCTAGAGCCTCTTGCTTTCCTCTGCCTTCACATTCCTGCAACTAGTCAGGGGACAGCCTTTGCCAGTCTCCTGTTCACACACAGATCCCTTGCTTCGAACCGTGCACAAATTTAGTAATTTCACTGACAGTTGGGGGCAAGATCACAGGGAAGGATCATATTGAGAAGTGTAAGCCCTTCGGCCATCTCTTGGTTCTCTCTCTGTGTATATTAGTTATCTATTACTTGGGAACAATTACCACAAACTTAGCCATTAATTATCTACCACTTTCCAGGGGTCGGGAGCCCAGGCATAGCTCAGCTGGATCCTCTGCTCAGGCTCTCATGAGGCTTGAATGAGGTCTCAGTTGAAGCATTCGCAGAGCTGTGTTCTCATCTGAAGGCAGAGCCAGGGAAGCATCTATTTCCAAGTTCATCTGGGTCACTGGCAGAAGTCATTTCCTTGTGGCTATTTGTCTGAGGACCCAGCTTCTTAATAGCTGTCAGCTGTAGGCCATCCTCAGGTCCTAGAGGCTACCAGCGGTTCCCGGCCTTCTGGCTCTCTTCAAAGGTGATTTCCAACATGGCTTTTGGCTTCATCAAGGCCAAGAGGAGGATCCCTCACTCTCCAATCTGCTGAGACAGTCTCACATAACATAATCATGGGGGTGATGTCCCATCACCTTTGCCATGTCCTCTTAGTTAGAAGCAAGTCACAGATCCCACCAACCCTTAAGGAGAGAGATGATACAAGGGTGCAGATCATCGCGAGGCGGGGCGGTCAACATAGGGTGTATCCATCTCTTTCCTCACCTTCCTTCTCTCTCCCCCTATTCTACGACCAGCCAGAAATCCTGTCCTCCTTGGCTTTCAAAAGCCGCCTCGACTCCTGCCCTGTTCCTGGAGTAGGGTGGGGTGGAGGTGCTGCTCATGTCTGGTCCACATGGCTCATCAAGGAATTTCTTCTAAATAGAGACAATGCTCTTATCATAAAAAGAATTCTGAAGAAAATGAATTCCTCTGTCTCTTACAAGACATCACAGGGCCTGCTCTGTCGTAGGTATCTAATAAATGCGTATTAAATGAGTAGAGCAGTGGAGGAGCAGCTGGGGCAGAATTCAGGGGAGTTTCGTGACCAACATTTGAACTGACCCTTGGAGGATGCTCTGGAGTTGCCTTTTAAAGATGTTTTTGTACTTTAAAAAATTCTATAATTATAAACATTTTAGAGAATTGAGAAAAATGATCCTTCTGTCATCCCACAATCCGAATTCTGCCACTGTTATCTTTGCTCTTATCCTTCTTAGTAGTGAATCACCAGGCTCAGGGTGTAATCCTTGGCTGACTGACTCAGAAGTTCACCCTCATCTGAGCCCCTGAGCTGTGAGGCCAGTCCTTGGATGCTGGCAAGGGACAATGAAACAGACAAAATGACAGTTTATTCATTCACAAAGATAAACACAATTACACAGGTGCACACAGTCTCAGGCCGGAGCATTTTCCCCTGCAGGCTTACCAGTTGGGGATCCCACAGGCTCTGCATGGTCTGGTTCAAGTCAGCACAGGACCCCCTGCTCTGGCTCCCAGATGCTGGAAGTACCCTGTCATTGTTCTTAAAGCAGCCTCAGTCATGCCCTGAGCTTGGTTCCTTGGAATTGAGCTCTGATCCCGTTTCCCTCCTGTTGGGTTAGCCCTGGGGGCTTTTAGCACCAGCAGATCTCGGTCATAGGTACCCTAGTATACCCTGACCCTAACTTCAAATTGCAGGGACCAGGGAGTGGGATCTTAGTCTCTTTTCTCTCAGAAGGCCCCTGAGCCTCTCATGCAAACTGAGGCACTTTTCATAACTCTGCATGCGGATCTTAAGGTCCCAAAGTCTTAAGGTGTGTCCAACAAACCACAAAAGTCTCTCCTTTCCCCTGGACTAAATGTGCCTTCTTACCTTGTATTTGCCATTTGAAACTGTTTTCTGTTTTTTTTTTTTTTTTTTAAAGATTTTATTTATTTGAGAAAGAGAGTGAGGGCACAAGCAGGGGGAGCAGCGGAGGGAGAGGAAGAGCAGGGAGCCTGATATGGGGCTCAACCCCAGAGTCCCATAAAGATGACCTGAGCTGAAGGCAGACACTTAACTGACTGAGCCACCCAGGCACCCCTGAAAATGTTTTTTTTTTTTTTAAGATTTTATTTATTTGACAGAAAGAGATCACAAGTAGGCAAAGAGGCATGCAGAGAGAGAGAGAGAAGAGAGGAGGAAGCAGGCTTCCCGTGGAGCAGAGAGCCCGATGCAGGGCTTGATCCCAGGACCCTGGGATCATGACCCGAGCCAAAGGCAGAGGCTTTAACCCACTGAGCCACCCAGGCGCCCCTGAAAATGTTTTCTAATAATGAAAATGGTTGCAAGGAAACTAGCTGTCTCTACCTATGCACACGGAAGCCTCAGACAGAATTTAGAAAATCCTGCCTCCCAGTATACTGGCGCAGGAATAGTCGGATGGTTAGGACCTGCTGCAGAATGGTCATGTCCTTGAACAATGGTCCACCTCCCATGGGTGGTGCTTGGGTGTGTCCTGAGTGCTCTGCCGCTCTCAGCTCTCTTCTTTGTGCCCCAGTGCTGACTAAGCCCACGCTAATCCTCTTCCACTAGAAAAGTCAAGTCTTTGGAGCCTTGGAGGCCTTCCTTTCCCATTTTCTCTCAGTTATAGCACCTGTCACTACTCTGATCACTTTTGCTTTTAATTTATAGTTTATCCCAAACAGTACTGGCAACTTCCTCTTCCTTTGAGTTCTCAGAGGAGACGTTACTGTTACTTCCACAAAAATAAGTCTGTGTGTTTTTTTTTCTTTCTTTTTCATTCAACGTGATGTCGTAAGAATTGTCCACGTGGCACCCCCGTCTCCATAAACTTGTTTTCATCTTCCACTCGGACGATGCAGAGTTTGCAAAACCCCTCTCCTTTCACTCGACACTTAGGATGCTGCTGGATGTCCTTTTGGGGCATCACTGTGTCCCACAACTCTGGAGTTATGAGCTCTGTTATTTACCACATGCCTGGCCTCAGCCATAAAAGAGACATGATGCCGTCAGCCAAGTGACAAAGCCGTTCCCGGCAGGTGCTTTCTTTATTTATCTTTTTTGGTGGCCCGTCAAGGCCCCAAATGGGCTGGCGTTTGCTTCTGAGCTCGGGAAGTCAACTGCGTCTTGTTTTCACACATCCCCAGACAAGCGACACCGGGAAGAAGGGGTGGGTCAGACCAGCATCTGGAGCCAGTGAGGGCCTCCAATTCTCCACTTGTTCTCTGCCAAACCCTCCACTCTCCTCATTCTTCAATTTCTTAAACCAGGCATCATTCAGGGGAAACTGAATCCATGTGTTTGTGATTCACTGATGCTGAGCATGGCACAATGTTTTGTAAGCTTCACATCAAAGCAAAGAAATCCAAGTGTGTATGTGGGTCCGCGCAGGAACACGTGGTATGTCTCTTCACGCGTGTGTAGTGTGTACTTCTGTGTGTGCTTGTGCCTTCCTGGGTGTGTGCTGTTTTCCTTGTAAGAATTTTAAACTGATTTTTCTTAGAATCAGGAAATCATGTTTGGCCAGAGAAACCTAACACTCCCTTCTCCCCCTTCCTGAGGAACTCTAGCTTGGCAGAAAACACTCAAACACCCACGTCCTGACTTATTGGAGAAGGTCCTGGGCGGCGCGGCCAATGCAAGTCTGGTTGGGGAGCCAGTGTGCGGGGGGCAATGGCACCGGGCTCCCCAGGTCGCCGTGAGCGGAAGGGAGGCAGGAGGAATAGGCCGTAGGCATGTCGGCTCTGCCCCGCAAGTCATGGGGCAGCCTCTTTTAGCAAAGCTCCTCTGACCTCTCTGATGGGAGCCCTGGGATCTGTCCTTGGCCCTCTTGCCCAGTCAGCTGATGGCCTTACTCATCAGAATGGGGAACATGGCCCAGCTGTGGGCTGCGGGTGGGGTCAGACCAGCAGCTGGTGACTCTGCAAACCTCCCCGGTTTTATCATCCCTCATGGACTCCCATGCTCCTTCTTTCCCCCATCCAGGTAGAGAACTACTCATCCTGCAAGGCTCCATTCAGCAGCCACCTCCTCCGGGAAGCCTAGATTCCCAGGCTGGGCTAGGCCCTGCTTCTGGCCTTTCCCCATCACAGCCAGAACCCAAGGTCGTGTGTTGCCCAGTACAGGTCTCTCCACCAACTGGCAGGAGCTCCTTGAGGACCATGAACCCACCCCATTCATTCCTGAGACCCTCAGCACCCAGAGCCAGTGTTCAACAAGGGGCAGGCTGGGGACATAGCAGTTTGGGGAGGCGGGGGAGGTTGTGAAAAGCTCCACTGCCCTTGTCTGTCAGGAGCCACTGCCCTGGAAGGTCTCATTTGAGCTGGAGAGAGCCTCACTTGGGCAGCCTAGCCTGAGCCCTCAGTGGAGAGACAGCAAGAACTGTCTGGCGGAGGGAGAAGAGGCAGGAGACCCATGTTCCTTTCAACTCTGGGGGTGGGGGACTTCTAACCATGACATGGGGACAGTGGTCATAACCAGACATCCTAAGGATGCTGTTCCTCATGGCAGAGATGATGACCGTCTGCCACTGTAGAGCAGAGTGGCCCTCCGTGGGAATCCTCTGGCTCCCTCACACCTGACGTTCTTTGCCTTGGGGGAAAGAAAGCAGTAGGAGTTCAGGTCTTGCGGAGTTAGGAACTGGACGAGACCCTTATTGCCCTCCTGGTAGAAGGTGACTAGGTGACTAGAAAGGTCGATGGTCAGACCGTGAGCTCTGAGGGCTGCTGCTGTGGCTCCTCCAGCTTCAACTTTCGATTCTGTTCAAGCTGGTTATGTGCACATTAGTTGTGAGCTTGTTATCTGCAAGACCCAATGAAGCATTGTTCTGGTGCCCAGTGGTCTGCTGGAAAGGAGGGACCTTCAGAGGGCGGTTGGGGATGGCAAGGCTGCAGTGTCCTGCTAGACCCATGCCTGGCCCACCCCCCAATCCAGCCCTCCTCCTTTCCCACCCCACCTCTGCATTCTGAGCCCCACAACATCTACAGTGGAACCAAAGAGCTTTGGTCTATGTAGCTGCAGAGGGCAGGGCTGAGCCCAGAATGGGGAATTCTCTTCCCTGAATGTGGATTGCATTCTGGCACTGGGAAGGACTTTCTAATAAGCATAGCTAGCTCATATGGAGGGGCTGGCAGAACGTAGTGAGTTCTCTGTCCTCTGAAGTGTGCAAGCAAAGGAGGTAGAGAAACATGTACCCTGGGTAGGGGGTACTGGGACCAGATGACCCTGACTTTAGCCAAGTAGGAGTCTGGGCATCCTGCCTCAGGTCTTAGAAAGAGCTGGCGTGAAGGAGGGGGTGTGGCAGAGCCATCTGGGAAGAGTAATGCGGCGCTAACGTGGCACTTGCTGTCAGCTGCTGGGCCTGTCATCTGCTCCAGGGAGATGCAAACCATGATGCTTGGAAGGGCTAAAGGGATTCTCGTGGACCCCCAGATGCCTCCTTCCAGCCGCCTTTCTGGTGGACTCTCTGCAGCTGCATCCCAGGGCCGGCTTGAGGGAGCCTCCCTGACTGGGTCAGCTGAGGCCAGAACTCGGGGCCTTGGCCATGGGGCTCTGGGCTCCTTCCTGTCCCAGACATCCTAGTGCTGGGATGTTGTGACTCTGGGTGTTGTCATGCTAGTAAACCAGGCTTTGAATCTACTTATTGGGTGGCCATCGCAAGTTGCCTGCACACCTACAGTCACTGGGCATTCGCTACTTCTCAAGGTGGTCCCTTCCAGGGCAGAAAGTTATTCTTGGTGCTGAGCTGAGAACTTCACTGTCACTTGCCACAACCACCTCCCCCCCCAAATCCCAGCATTCTACAGGTTTGCTCTGCTCCCTGCTCCACAGATCCCACCCCCCACAACTGGTTCCCCGGGCCCACAACTCTGTCACCACCACCTACCTCAGCAGCAAGGCACACACCTCTGTCCCCTGTCCTTTTCCCGGTGGGTCTCAATGTCAGTGCACGTCCATGGCCTCGTCCATAAGCTCCCAGGTTTCTGGCCCCACAGGCAGAGGAACCACTGGCCCTTCAGCAGCCCCATTCCCTACATGACTCAGTCGGCTGGCAGCAAACCAACCCTGAAGTCCCTTCCCATGTGCTGCTGCTGTGGCTCAGCCCCCCACCCTCACCCCAAAGTCTGTGACCTCCCCAGTTGTGGAAGCCATGTCTGGCCCAACATATGTCCGTGCTCAGTTTTATCAGGTCAGAACTGGCCCGAGGGGCCAGCCTGCATCATCCCAACTTCCTCGTCCCATACGTTAGCCCTTTCCCCCAGCTTCCTGTCCTCCCCAAATCTGATCCACACGCTCTCAGTAGCCTTGGCCAAGCCATTGATAAAAATGACCAGGAAGGGTAGGCTGAAAGAAGAGCGCTGGATCACACCTCCAGGGACCCTCTCAGATTCTCTTCCCCTGGGAGAGGACACTGCCTGAGACAGTCCCTCCCAGAAGTTCCCAGCTATCCCAAAAGTTCCAGTGCCAACGTCACAAAGACACACAGTGTCGGGGGAGTCCCCTAAACCTGGCAAAGGGCCAAAGCTGGTCTAGGGGACTTGCTCTCAGGGAACCCACACTGGGTGCCTATGGTCATAAGAGCCAAGTTGACCTTTTAGTAATCTCGTCTAGAATGGCATCCTGGTTTAACATCACACACTCAACAAACCTGCACCCAGACCAGACCAGGCCAGGCCCTGGGCTCTGAGGACCTGCACTGAGCCCGATCCAGCCCTTCCCTGGAGGAGCTCATGGTCCACCGGGGCAGGCAGTCTCAGAAGGGATGACATGGCTAGAGCGAACGCTAATAACTGGAATGTACTGAATATTTATGATGTACCAGCCACCACGCTAAACGTAGATTACCCCTCACCATGAGCCGTCATTACCTCCGTTTGATCCTCCTGTGGAAACTGAGGCACACAGAGGTTGGGAACTTGATGAGGGCCCCCAGCTGTTGAGGGATATGAGTGGGAGCAGGCAGGAGCTTCCTCACCCAGCCAGGCGGGAGGTGGTGCCAGAGTGGAGACTGGACAGGTGAGCAGCAGTAGGAGGGGACAGGAAAGGGAAGCAGGAGGGACAGGGGCAAGGGGACTGGGTTCCTCTGGAATTCCCTGCTTCCCCAACACTCATGCCCTGCCAGCTTACTGGCTGGGCTCTGGAGATTCAGAGGTGGGCATACCAGTAGAGTGGCCCCTAACTGGGAAGCACAGGGTTCCCTCGGGTGGAGCATGAGGCGGCACCTCAAGGAAGTCTTCCCAGAAGAAAGGACATCTAGGCTGGCTGTAGAAAGCAGGTGGAAATGGGTGGGGTTTGGGAAATGTGTGTGGGTGGAAAGATAGAGAGTTCCAGGCTGAAGGAATGACTGTGGAAAGGTGGTTCAGGGAGCAGCAGGGAGACCAGGGTGGCTGGAATACGGGCGAGGAGCTAAGACTGAGTCAGGCCACACTGGACCCAAGGCCATGAAGGAGGATGCAAAGTTCTGAGGGCAGTGGAGAGCCACCAAGGACTTCAAATGGGGTGGGGAGTGGCCAACAGTCCAGGTGTTCTGTCCAGTGTCCCCAGCGCAGAGCACAGCAGCAGTGGTGGCTCCCGCGGTCAGGTGGGCATGATCCCCACCTCAGCAGCTGGTGCTAGAACCAGGTGATGGCCAGTAAACAGCCTCTTTTGCCCTCCATGAGAAGCCCAGCAAGCTGCTGCCTCCCTTCCCCCAACCCCTGCAAGTGGAGCAGTTCCCAGATTGAAACGGGCTGGGCTCCCCAGTCACTGCAATCTCTTCATCCACAATCCCTTGGCTCTGGGTGGCAGCCATATGGCTCCGGGGGGAGTCCCAGACCTCTCAGCTCCCTAAGGCTCTTCCCCAGGGCCCTGAAGGACCATGGAGGTTCCAAGGAGCGCCTAACCAGACTGGGAGTAGGTGAGGCAAGGTTACCTTTCCTCCCCTCACTGTAAATTATGTGCTAGAAGGGTGATCCTCAAAGAATCTCCCCCTCAGTCTAGAAGCCTTGATCGAGAATCTGAGCAGGTGACTGGTCATCCAGGCTCCACCTGGATACCTCCAAAGACAGGAGCGCTCACCACCACAAATCTATCACAGGACAAGTTATCAACTCTGAGAGTTGAACTGTAGAGGCATGACACGAGCTCCCTTACATTCCAATCATGGTCAGCCAAAACTGGAAGACACTTTCCTTCCACAGGAGTTAAACCAGCTTGGTACAGTGAAGAGGCACTAGGAGCAAGGGAAGCCCCGCAGGGTTCTGAATCAGAAACCCATGTTCCAGTCTTGACTCCACAGCTTCCCAGCAGGGTGGCTTGGCCAATTATCTCCCCCTCCCTGAGCTCTATTTTCCTTCTCTGTAACTCCAACTGCATAGTCCAATACGATAGTCACTAGTCATAAATGGGCTACTGAACCCTTGAAATGTGCAACTGAAGAGTTTAACTTTTTTAAGAAATTAATTTAAAACTTTAACACCTGAAGCAGTGTAAACATTTTTACATTGATTATGTATTGAAATGATAGTATTTTGGATAGACTGGGTTAAATAAAGTATTATTAAAATGAATTTCACAAAAAAAAAAAATGAACTTTACTTTTTTTTTTTTACTTAAAATGTGACTACTAGAAAATTTATAATTTTACAATTGTAGCCTACCTTGTAATTCCATAGGGCAGCACCGACTTAGAATGTTTTTTAAGGATTGAATGAGGTGGATGTTCAGGTGTTTGGGGACATTTAAGGTCCAGATAAATTATGGTTTCTGTGGCTGCCTGGTACTCCAGGGATTGTGTTTTCCATCACACCAGTAAGACAAGCTTATTCTAGAAATAATAGAGAACACAGACAAACAATACAACAGAATGAAAATCAACCAAAATTCCACCTCCCAAAGAAAGCTACTGTAAAATCTCTCTTGCTAGTAGGTTTTTTTCTGTGCATATCCATGCGAGTCCTCACAACCCTACCACAGATTATAGGTTCTCAGAAAGGTCACTTCAACAGCTTGGCTGGAAAGCCTGAGACCTCAGAGGAGCCCACTCTGGTCAGAGGCAGGACCTTGAACTTGCTTTCTTGTTAACATGAGTCCCTGGAGTAGCCCACGTGCATGCGGGGTCCAGGCTTTCCTCCTCCTGAGATCCCGGTCTCCTTCGCCTCTGCCAACTCCCATGGTCACCAACCTGGAGGCTCCGTCAGCTTTCACCAGCAGCTCCCTCCCCGCGAGCTCCTGCCTCCCCTCTCCAGTCAGCAGGAAAACCCTTCCAGTTTGGAGGTTTCAGAGGGGAACTCCTTGGAGGCCAGAGGGTGGAATTCTTCCCATGTTATCCATCAGCCCTCTCCTTTCCAGAGCCCCTGGGTTGGGGCCTCTCTTGCTGTATGTAGAATCTATACTCCCTCCCTTCCCGCATCCTGGTGGGTCCCTGAGTTGGAACCACCTTTGTGTCAGACCTCGTCTTCTTCAGAGTGGCCTTCTGAGGAGCCCTTTGCCCCTTTCTGTGATCTGATGGTCATGGACACGCCTCTCGTGCACAATCCCCCAAGCATGTCTGTGCAGGGCATCTGGATCCCAATCCTGGAGAGGGGCCTCTGTCAGAGGAGGCTCTGGGCCTCCCCACAGGGCTACAGACTAGCTCACACCTTACTTTTTTCCATCTAACCTTCAATAAGAACATCTTTCCAATGACACCGTCGCTCCTAACGGCTGCTTAGAACGCCACTGCGTGGGTATGCTGTAACTTATTTTTTTTTTAATATTTTATTTATTTATTTGACAGGCAGAGATCACAAGTAGGCTGAGAGGCAGGCAGAGAGAGAGGAGGAAGCAGGGAGAGAGGAAGCAGGCTCCCTGCTGAGCAGAGAGCCTGATTTGGGGCTCCATCCCAGGACCTTGAGATCATGACCTGAGCTGAAGGCAGAAGCTTTAACCCACTGAGCCACCCAGGCACCCATATGCTGTAACTTTTAATCTAATTCTGCATTGATAAATTAGGGGCCTGAGTCCGGATCTAATTCTTTTTTTTCTTTTAATTTTTACTTGACAGACAGAGATCACAAGTAGGCAGAGGCAGGCAGAGAGAGAGGGGGAAGCAGGCTCCCTGCTGAACAGAGAGCCCGATGCGGGGCTCAATTCCAGGACCCCAAGACCATGATCCGAGCCGAAGGCAGAAGTCCAACCCATTGAGCCACCTAGGGCCCGAGTCCCGATCTAATTCTGCATTGGCCTTCTTAGGTGTTTGCTCTCATAAATACCACTTTAGGGTCTCTCCCAGTACACGTAGATGTTCTCAGATGTAAGTTCTCCCTTTTCAGACAGCCAGCAAATTCTCCTGGATGAATCATACTGGACCCCACCTTTCCCTCTGTCCCCCTTGGCCTGGCACTCAAGGCCACACCCCCCTCCTGAGCACGGTCTATATCCCCCATAACCCTGTTTCTGATTTGACCTGAGCTCTGACCACACTGTGCCCACACTTGCCAGCCTCCCTGTTGGCTGCTGCTGTCTCACTGCCTGGGATATCTGCCCCATCTCCAAATCCTCCTCATCCTCCCAAGAACCACTAAAATGCCCCCTCCTCCAGGACATCCTTCCTGACTCTCCTAGCTAGAAGTGATCCCTTCCTCCTCTAATAAAGATAGCACATCCTTGTCCTCTCGCCTATGGTACCAATGCAGCCACCCTGGCTCCTGTTTTCTTGGGTCCAGGTTTTCTGATTTCCTTCTGTGGACTCAGGGCATGGCATGGAGTGAGCATGCATTAAAGACATGAATAAATACATCAAGGAAAGAGGACTGGAGTTAGGGGCCTGCGTTCTGATTCAGCTGGCCGCTAGTGTTCCACGCGACCTCAGGCAGGTCATCCTCTCAGGAACCCCACTTCCCTGTGAGCAGTTGGACTTGGCTGTGGGGGATTTGTTGCAGTCAGGGGGTTGTTTGGCCTGGGGCTGATGTGCTGGCCCGAAGCTGGGGATAATCTCTCTGGTGGATCATAATCACAGGGCAGCCCCCCATTTCCCTTGCCTACACAATCCCATTATGAGCCCTTCAGGATTTATGCCTGAGACCCACCCTAAGCCCATCACTAACATATGGCATACTGGCAGACAAGGGATGAAAGGAGATTATAAATATCCATTCATTCATTCATTCACTCACTCACTCCTTCGTTCAGCAAATGGCTACCAAGCTGCACATGACTGGGCCCCATGCCCAGCTCTGCAGACCCAGGATTGAACAGACTCCAGCCAGGTCTCAAACAGCAGGCAACTCAGTGCGGTGGGCAGAGGACTGCCCTGGGCCTGTGGAAGCTCAAAGAAGGAGTCTTGTCCCCAGCCAGTGGTCAGGGAAGGCTTCCTGGAGGGGATCCTTCAACTGTGTCTTGACAGAGCGAGGAAGAGCACGGCACTCAGGCAGCAGCTACAGCCCAAGGTGGGGTAGAAGCTTGCTAGGCTCTGGGCTGGATGGGGGGTGCTGCCCGCCTGTAGTCTAATGACGAGAGGAGCAGGATGGGGAGGGATTATCCACTCTTGTTTACATGATTAAAAGCAGACAAATACTTCCTTTATCTGGAAGAATGAAAGGGCTTTGGGGGAAAATCCTTTTGGCAGCAAAGCAAAGCACAGGCAACTCCTTAACTAATCTCTCAACCCCACCCTGCCAACAGCCGGGAGGACGGCAGCTCCAGCTCCGGGGCTGACCCTCGCTGAAGGCCCAGAGCTCAGGGCAAGGCAGGCAGGGGTGGGGAGGAGCTGGGAGTGGGGGAGACCCATAAGCCCTCTCAACACAAGCTCCCAAGACAGTGGCAAGGGGACCCAATCTGGACCCAGGCGGTAGCCCAAGATGGCCACAGGGTGGCGCCTCGCCAAGAAACCCAGGGCCCTGTTTCAGAGATGGGATCCTGATGCCCAAAGATATCCCCCAGGCAGAATCAGGACGGAACCCAGCCCAGGGCTCTAACTCGCTGCCATCACTAGTTCATTCAGTAAGCCTGCAGTAACCCCCTGTGCAGTGGTGGCCCTGAGAGCTCATGCTGCACACGCACTGGGGACACACAAGAAAAGTCACACCTGCCCCTCTCCTGTCCTCAGTCTCATGAGAGAGACAGGTAGACAGTGATAGACAGGGTCCTGACAGAGGCCAGGGGCTGCAGAAGCCCCAGAATGGGGTCCTAACCCCAGGGACAGGCAGGCAGTCCACAATGTCACCAGAGAGGTGACACTGCGCTTGGTCTTACCTAGTGAGTAGCACTCAGGCAGAGTGGAGGCACCTGGGAATGACGCAGAAGGAAACAGCAGTGGCAAAGGCCTGGAGGTGTGCATGGGTATGGCTGTTGTCCCTGGACATGGCCCAGAGGACAGAGCAGGAAACCAGGCTGGAGGGGCCATAGGACTGAATTGCTGCCGGGGGGGGGGGCAGGCCCACACGGTCACTCCAGCTCTGTGAGGGTGCTGGGCAGAGCCAGGGGGGGCACTCCACCTGAGTGCCCATGCCCCCCACCCCCAGACCCTAACCCATGTCGCTCTCCCAGCTTGATGTCTGGCCTTGCATCCCTGGATCCCAAGACCTCCAGCCGCCTGGGCGTCCTCACTGTGGCGTACTACCTGTGGACCACCTTCGTGGCTGTCATTGTGGGCATCATCATGGTCTCCATCATTCACCCGGGTGGCGCAGCCCAGAAGGAGATGACAGAGCAGAGTGGGAAGGCCATCATGAGCTCTGCTGACGCACTGCTGGACCTCATCCGGTAAGGCTCACACGGACGCCCTACTCGGGAACGCCAGGCCTGGGCTGGGGCCACAACTCCAGAGGCCTGGCCCTGCGTGTCTGCCGGAGGCCCCATAGGTCACAGGGAGGGGGTGCTTGGGGTCTGCTCTTGATTTCTTGTGGCCACAGTGTCTCTGTCCCCTCAGCCCCCATGCTGTCCACTGGATTCACACTGCACTGCCTGCCTCCATCAGACTGGGAGCACCTCAAGGGCAGGACAGGGGTCGGCCCCCTGGGAGCCACACCCCAGCATGCAGCCTGGCCCTGGGCCGGCATCAACAGGTGTTCCCTGACTGACTGCTTGCCCGTGTGCACCCAGCCTCCACTGGGGAAGGCCATACATCGCTACCCCACCATCTTTTCCTTGCTGGTCCCCCTCTTGCAGAAGAGGGAGTGATGCTCAAAGAGATGATGTGACTCTTCCAGGGTCATCCAGCAGGCAAGTCATGGAGCCAGGATTCATCCTGGGTCTGATTCCAAGGGAGTGATTTTTGCCTGGTGGTGCCCCTGCCTCAGCCCCATGGACATGGCTAACCAGCGTCCAGGACCTGAGCCCTCCTTCCAGGAAAGTTCTGTAGACCCAGCAATGCCTCCAAGTCTGAACCCCTTTTTCCAAGACTCCATGCTGGCCATGCCTCTCCTCTCCATCACTCATTCACTCTTGCCAATGCCTGCCCTGTGCCAGGCACTAAGCCTGGCCGTAGTCCCAGAGGAGAGAAAGGTTCATGAATAGAGAGCAACAACTGTCTGGGTTGGGAGTCTCAATGAGGGAGGCAGGGTCTGTGGGAAAGTGCAAAGAGCAGGCTCAGGGGAGGCAGAGGGAGGGATGAGTGGCACGGGCCAGGGAGGCAGGAGCCCATTCTTCGTGGAGGCAAAGGTATGCAAAGGTCCTGAGGAAAGCATGGGAAGAAATCCTCACCCACTCAGAGTGACTGGAGCACTGGGGCAAAGGGGAGTAGACAGTCACTGCTGGGGAAGCGAAGGGGTCCTATCATGAAGGACAATGTGACTCATTGGCTGAAAACTGAGGCCATAGGAAATTGGCTTGAAACAGAAGCGGCATGATCCCATTCAAAAGGCTCACTCCACAGCAGAGTGGGGGTGAAAGGGGGGCAGGGGGAGGGGAGGAGGACAGGCAGGGAGAGGGACACGGTGCCAGCCCTGGGCACAGGGAAAGGGTAGACTGAAGGCTGTCAGAAGCTAAAACCAGCCGGAGCCAGGCAGGACAGAAGGTTGGAGGAGAGTTGGAGGAGGCAGCAGTGCTGATCCCGATGGCGTGAACACCCAGCTGTGAGATCACCAAGTCACATGACAACGCTGGAGCAGGTGGGGACATGCTGGGGAAGGTGTCCACTGGTGGCTGGCTGGCTGCCTGGTGCATCTGAGTCTTTGGGAGAGTCTGAGCTGGAGACAGAGGAGGAGGCTGCCCAGCTTGGGCTACCTTCTCTCATTCTCTCACATCCTGCATCCAGTTTGTTGGCAAATTCTGTCAGCTCTACCTTCTAAATACTACCCCAGACCTCGTCCCTTCTGTCCCCCTGTGCCAGGCTCACCCTCTCCCCAACCACTCTCACCTCTCACTAGAGGGTCCAACCGCAGCACCCAGCTTTCTGCTTCATTCGGGTCTGGTCTCAGCACAGCGGCCAAAGGGATCATGTTCAGGACTCCTCACGTCAGCACACCGCGCAGTGCTCACTATGGCCTACAGGCCCTTCCTTCATGATGCCTCTACCATACCCCCCCAACCTGTGACCTCTGCTCCAACTGTCTCTCCCCTCCCTCCAGCCCCGCTGGCCTCCTGCCATTCCCCAAATGCCCATGTGATCCCATCTTCATCACAGCCTCTGCCTGGATGGACCTTCTTGCCGGGGTGCATGGCTCCTCCCCTCACTCCACCCCTGCTCTGTGTCACCTCTTCAGAGGGACCACCTAACCTCCGTCACCCTCTCTCCTCACAGTCCTCGTTACTACCTGTTATTATCTTGTCTGTGTGTGTTTTTTATTTCTTCTTGTGTCTCCCCCACTGGAGTAACATACGTTTCATGAGGGCCAGATCTTTGCAAATCTGTTCCCTGCTGCATCCTGGAGCCGAGAACAGCTCAGAGGAGGTGCTCAGTGTTTGCTGAAGGCAGGTGTGCGATATAGGGTCACCGATGGGGCTGGGGTCAGAGCCGGGACAGGAGACTCACCTGCTCAGGGAGAAGATCCAGATTGTGTGGCTCCGAGGCCCACGCTGAGCCTCAGCCCCAGGGCCATGGTGGAGGTTTGTGTAGAGCTGACAGGAGCAGCAGAGGGCCAGGAGGGGCACCGGGACAGCAGGTATCCTAGAGGCTGAGGGAAGAGGAATTTTGAGAAGCTTCCTTTCTGAGATCCATTATTTCTAAGAGTTGGTGGCTATGATTCATCCTTTCTTGGATTCAATGATTTGAAACAGCCTTTCTTCGTGGTGGAAGGAGCTGGTGCTCGGGAGTCCCCGCCCTCGTCACCATGGCCTCCCCTGCGGGGGGCTGAGGGCTCTGGATCAGACACACGTGTTAGAGTCAAATGTTCCAGGAGTGGCTCCTGCTCCTGGTTGCTTTTCACGTGGTGAAAATTGATCCTTCTGGTTTTAGACTTTTCCCCAGTTGCTCTCAACCCCAAGGCAAGTTGTTTTGCAGAGCTGAGTGGTTAGACATCACGATCGCTGTTTCTCAGAGAGTGGGGCTGCAGAGAGAGGTCACATGGTTCCTGGGACGGGGAACCAGAACCTTGGGGATAGGAAGTCTTGTCACAACTCTGTCAGTAAGGCTCAATGTGGCCCTTCCAGGCCTTGGTTTCCCCAGTGGTTTTCAAGATCCCTTCTAGCTCTGTGGTTCTGAAACACAAAGGCCTACACACCAGTGAGCAGAAACTTCTGGAGGTGGGTTCTGGGAGATGAGGTTGGGAGGACAGCACAGAACCCAACCTTGAGGATCTTGAACCCAGGCTAAGGGGTTGGCTGTTCTGTTAGAAACTGGAAGCTGGTGAATAGGGAAGGATGGACTGGGGTAGAGCAAAGTGGTCAGGATATGACTCGAGGCAGGAGGATGCCCTATTTGGGGTGCAGTCACCTCTGGTCCATTCACTTTCTCCCCCTTATAAGGCATCTGCTCTGGACAAAGACACTGTCCAGAGAGGGGGCGAACTCAAGTCCTAAACCAGGCTGTCCTCTGTCTTAGGACAGACACTCACGGGAACTCTTCCTAGATGCTCTGACCTTCCAAGAGGCTGTGCGGAAAACGAGAACACCAGGACCCAAGGTCCCAGGGGCCCCCTCACACTCACTGTGGCCCAGAGCAGGTGGACAGTGAGTGTCAGTAACTGAGGGAGAACAGGGACGGCCAAAGCAGGGAATGGGGAAGTGCAGGCAGCTGTAACCCGTGATAAGTCAGAGAGATGCAGGGGCTCACTGAGCAGTGGAGTAAGGCCAGCGGCGTACCTCAGGGCCAGGAAGATATGCAGCCCTCTCTCAAAGAAGATTCCAAAGGAACACAACAGGCCATGTCCCCAGACTACTCCCTGAGACATGAATTCATTTCCCAAGGCTCCAGGAAACTGACGTCTGCTCACAGTGCAGCCTCACAGAAAACCACCCACATGAGAGGCTGCTAATCAGAGCGGGCCCCCTTCTTTCTTTCCAATCCTATTAAAACACCAGAGAGATAAAGTAATCACTTGGCTCTACTTACAGCTCCCAGTTACCCTGTTAAGGGATGGCATACAGCCCTCAGGGGCCATGCTTGGGGGTTGGGGACATATGGATTAGGGGCAAGTTTGGAACATCACAGTCTTGGGACTTTGAGTAGGTAAGGAGAGGGGCTGGCAGGCTGTGGCTCTGCCCCAAGTGCATGTGGGAAGGCCCAAGCCAGAGGGTGTGTGTACTTGATGGGCATGGCTGCTAATGTCTCCCAAGCACGTTCCGTCCACATTGATGCCATGGGGAGCACAGGCCTCATGGGGCAAATAAGAAGACTTCCCATGGGCACTCATCATCAAAAGAAAATGTTGTACATTTTCCTGTTTAATAATCAAAAGTATAATTCTTCATTAAAGCCTAAAGGATATGAGTTCATCAATTGTGAGTATGAGCCATGTGTATTAGTTAGGGATTGCTATTGGCAGCTAGTTAAGAGAAAGCCAGAACAGCAGAGGCTGAACTGTGGTAAAGGCTTTCATTGTCTCCCAAATCAGCAGTCCAGAGATGGGCAGTTTGTGGGCAGGAGGATCCCCTGCTCCCCCACCATGTTTACCACTTGGCTTTTATCATCAGTGTGTCTCATGTTCCAAGAAGGTTGCAGAAGCTCTAGCTATTACACCCATGTTCCAAGCAGAAAGAAGACAGTTGAAGAAAAGGATCAAAGGGTCCTGGCTGAGCAGGCACCTTTTCAAGAGTTTTCTGAAAGCACCACCCATGACTCCCACTTCATCTCCTGTGCCACCCCTTTGGCAAGAGAGGCTGGGAAATAGGGTTTGACGGCAGAGCCCCACTGGTCCCATAACATGCTGGGTCTCCTATTGGTAAGGAAAGAGAGAATGGAGACTGTGTAGGCAACCAGTTGTACTGGCTACAACACACGTTTTAAATTATTCTAATTTTCAGGACACCTAGGTGGCTCAGCGAGTTAAACGGCTGCCTTCCGTTTAGGTCATGATCCCAGGATCCTGGGATGGAGTCTGACATCAGGCTCTGCTTGGCAGGGAGCCTGCTTCTCCCTCTGCCTCTGCCTACCAGTGCACGCTCTCTCTGACAAACAAATTAATAAAATCTTTTAAAATAAATAAATAAATCTAACTTTCAAGGGGATTGTAAAGAAATGTACATTTTAGGTATAAGCTCCATTTGGTCTCTGACAACTTGAACGCTCCAAGTCTTTGCTCAGGCTAAAGCCGCCTTCCTGCGAAGTTTCATTAGTAAACCACCTTGTAAGTCCTTTGTATCTCAGGGGTTGTGCCCAAGAGAGATTTTCAAACTCTGAGCCATGGGAACAGCCTGAGCATCCTTTCCTCTGGTCACGAGGGCCCAAGCCCAGTGGATCAGTACATTCTGGCAGCTGTGTGTCTGGTGAGCCCCCAACGCTAACCCTGGCTTTGGGGCTTTGGGTCTGATTAATGTCAAAAGCCCTTGTAGGCAGATACTATTCTGGTGGCAGGAATCTGCTTAAAACTGCAGGCACGGGTGGAGGGGGGGTGTTATTTGAGCTTCTGAGATCCCAGTCCCTGGAATCCCCAGTCTCCTCGGAAGCCTGCTGCTTCTCTCTCGTGACAAAGCTAAAATTAGTGGGAAAAGCCAGGACCCACTCTTTCTGTCTTGCTAGCTCTTTCTAAGCTCCCTTCCTCCTGCCATATGCTCACATTGAACCTATATTTTAGCAACAGTGAAGAAAAAAAATATAGTTTCTGCTTTCCAACAGCGACTGCTGGGGTGTAAGGTTAAGAAGACATGCACAACCATACTCTCGTATATAATTCCAGGCATGGATGAGCAGAGCCTTGAAAGCCAAGAGATTTGCCACGAGCAGGTCCACATGGCCTGTTTGAGAAAATGCAAGCACACGAACAAAAATCTTTGTGAACACCTCTGATTTAGGAAAGATTCCTGGAAGTGGATTATAAAGACAAAGATGCAAGGGGACTTGCAAATTTCCTTACAGAAGCCGGGGCTGGGGGGCTGGACATGTCGCCAAACCTGCTCAGTATTGAGTATTGTCATCGAAAAATCCTTTACCAGTTTGAGAGGTGAAAATGTCTAATTTATCGATGAAGGTGAACATTTTAGAAAAGCATTTTTGGGCTACTTACGGTCTTTTGTGAGGTGAATTGCCTGGCCATCACTTCCCATCATTTTTCTCTTGTGGTCCTAGTGTTCCTGTGGTCCCATTATTTATGTAACAAATATATGCCGAGGGCCTGTTACGTG
Source organism: Mustela nigripes (assembly GCF_022355385.1). NCBI lineage: Eukaryota > Metazoa > Chordata > Mammalia > Carnivora > Mustelidae > Mustela > Mustela nigripes. The sequence goes on along the minus strand of NC_081570.1, from coordinate 42,479,903 downwards.
CCAGCAAGTCTTCCAGTCGCTGGGACCCAGCAGGGAACAAAACCGAGCTCTCAGCCTTCCAGGAAGCTGGTGTTCTGGAGAGAAGAGACAGTGAACAAGGAGACAAAGACAAGATTTATAAAAGCTCTTTCTAGATTTAGGATGATAATACTTTGTCACATAGTTTCCCTAGTTTGTCATTTGCTTTATAATTTTATTTGTATTTGAATGTGTTTTAGAGAACTTCTCAATTTAGCTTTTTATTCTGGCATAATTGTTAAGTATACCGAAAAGTTGCAAACAGAGAAGAGAGAGTTCCCACATCCCTTTCACCCAGCTTTCCCTGATGTTAGCAGCATACATAACGATGGCACAGATGTGGAAACTAAGAAACTAAATTAGTATAACACTATTAACTGAATTACAGACCCTGTTTGGATCTCACCGGTCTTTCCACTGTCTTTTTTTCTGCCCCCCCCCCCAATCCAACCCAGGATACCTTGCTGCACTCAGAACATTCTTAATTTCTATTTGGTAAAACCTATTGATATTTTTTAATTGCTTTTTTTTAAAAATCTTAGATGGTCCTTTCATATTCTGAGATCTGAAAAAATACTAACCTATATTTTCTTCTAGCTTTTTATGGCTTCATTTTTTAAATTATTTATTTTTTTTAACCTATCTGGAATTTATTTTGATGCAAAGCATAAATAGGGATCTAACTTTTTAAAAAATTTAAATAGTTGGTTCACCTACATAGTACTCTATGACAAATCCTTCCTTTCCTCACTGATCTGTGAAATGACTTTTATCAAAAAACAAAGTTCTCAGGGGCACCTCGCTGGCTAGTCGGGATTGCGTGGGACTCTTGATCTCAGGGTCATGGCTATATACCTCCATGTTGGGTGTAGCAATTACTAAAACAAATAAATACACTTTTTTTTTTTTAATGAGGCACTTAGATGTACTAGGTTCTATTCTCCTAATTTTTCTGTTGACAGCTGTGTCAATATTACACCATAAATTCTATCTTTATACTGTACATTGATATCTGGTAGGACAAGACCTTCTTCCTTTAGCTTTATGAAAATAATGTTAATAGGAATTATGGTCTCATTTATGTGGTAGGTCCTGTGTTGGGCACCACAGATAAGATAGGAACCACTGACTTTTCTGGGAGGCCAGGCTGGGGGAGGGTGCAGACTGGTAAGCCAGAGCCACACTGCAGCACTCTGGAGTATGGGTGACCCCCAAGGAAAGGCCTACAGAGTTGGCCAGCAATCAGAGAAGGCAGGGCCTCTGACTGGCTGGAATAGGAGCTAGCCAGAGAAGCAGGAAGGACACTGTAGGCAGAAGGAACAGTGCAGACCAAGGCCTGGCTGCTGGAGAAGTATGCAGTGTTTCTAGGGAACCATATGCAATTGGTGTTGGAGTTTTGAGTACTGGGGATTGGGAAGGATGGGGGTTATGCGTGATTGGTGGTAGGAAGAGGAAAGGTCAGAGGGAGGTGGGCTAGGTCATGGAAGGCCTTGCCTGCCAAGGGAGGTGTTCAGATGACCCCATGGACCTTCCTGTCCTGGCCTCTGGAATTCTTCAGTAACTGACTCTCTTCCCAGGAACATGTTCCCAGCCAACCTGGTGGAAGCCACATTCAAACAGGTGAGTGGGTACCAGGGCAAGGGAGCGGGGCAGCCACGGCCAGCCTGGTTTACCCAGCAAGTCTCCCTGACTCCTGGGCTGGAGAGCAGGGGAGGTGCGGAGACCGAAATCCTTACAGTCTCCCCTGGCCAACCCCTACCCATGGTTCCAGCTTCTCGGGAAGAGAACTGACAGGGTTGGGGGAGCCCCCCATGCTCTAGGTTCACCCCCTGCTCACACACCCTGAATCACTGGGTCCTCACAGTAAGCCTGCACTCCGTGCGCCAGTCCCCTGTCCCCAATGAGGAAACTGAGGCTGGAGGATCAGAAGGATTAAGCTCAAGGTTTTATTTAATTTTTTTTAAGGATTTTATTTATTTATTTGACAGAGATCACAAGTAGGCAGAGAGGCAGGCGGCGGGGGGTGGGGGGGAGCAGGCTCCCCACCTAGCAGAGAGCCTGACTCAGGGCTCGATCCCAAGACCCTGGGACCATGACCTGAGCCGAAGGCAGAGGCCTTAAACCACTGAGCCACCCAGGTGCCCCGGAACTGCTCAAGGTTTTACTGCTAGTAAATAACGGTGCTGATCAGGAAAACCAGGCCAATCTGGCATCTAAGCCTGTTTTCTCTTTCTTTTTAAAATAACACTTTTTGGGGGCAACTGACTGGCTGAGTCTGTTAAGATGCTGCCTTTGGCTCAGGTCCTGATCCCAGGGTCCTAACCCTCTTCCTCTCCCCTTGCTAATGTTCTCTCTCTGAAATAAATAAATTAAAATCTTTAAAAAATAAAACAAAGCAAAATAACCCTTTTTCCCAGGAGCAAGAATACTAATCATGCTCAGTGTAAAATATTAGGAAAATACTCCAAGTACAAAGTAGAAAATAAAAATCATTTCTTGTTCTAGGACCAAGCAACAGTCGGTACTAGGTGGGACACTTCTAGTCTTTTCTCTCTGCTTAAATATGTTTTGAAAAAACAAAATCAGGATAATGGTGCACAGATGGTGTGTATCTTGCTTTTTCCCCACGCTCATTATAGCATGAGCATTTGCCCTGGTTATTAAGTGTTTCTTAAAATACAGTATTTGTGGGAATGTAAAAGCCCATGGTGGGGCCATTCCTCCTTTCGGTGGGCTTTAAGGCTGTATTCCAAGTGTTTCCTTTTTGGAAAAAACGATGGTAAATACCCTTGTGTGCCAATTTTTGTCTGCCCTTCTCATACTTTCTAATTCTTTACCCTCATAAAATGTCAGCTTGTTGGTTGACAATCCAGCAAGCATTTCCCAACCCCCTTGCCTGTGCTGGGCCCTGCATTGGGAGCAAGGACACAAAGGAAGAGGCTGAGGGTTGGAGAAAAGGCTCCAAAATAAGAAGCTGTGAAACCTTGAGCTAATCACTGTATCTTTCCCAATCTCCTGGGCCTTATCTATGAAATGAGCCAGAGAGTAACCGGCCCTGAATGCTAGACGAGGTAGTTCTGATTTTATTCCAGTGGTGATGGTGAATTATTGAAAGTGTCAGAAAAAAACACTGAATGTTGCACGACCTCATGCCTACCTGGAATGCCCTTTCTCTTTTGGCAAAGTCCTACCCATCCTTCAAGATATCCCCTTCTTTGTGAAGCTGTGAAAAGGCAAAGTAGCTCACTCCCTTTCCAAAGCTCTCAGTGCAGAATTCATGTCCAGTTCATCTTTGCTTCCCTGGCATCCACCACAGCATGTTCAATGTTGGAATGATGATGACGATAGTGGTGGTGGCATAACAGTGGCAATGGCCACATAAGGGATCCCACACGCCAGGCGCTGTTCTAAACACTTCACATATGTTGTCTCATTTAATCTAACAAGCTAGGTATGACTGTGACCCCCATTTTAGAGATGAAGACACTGAAGCACAGAAAGCTGAGGGCCCATGTATTTGCTGAGTGGTTCCCCCATCCCACCCCCCAGAAGGCCTACCTCATTGACACCATGGTGTTAGGAGGATAGAAGACTCCCTGTTTGGGCTCCTAGTGCCCAAGGAGTGAGGGGGAAAGGGCCAGGAATGCCCTGGGGTAGAGGAGGAAAGGAAGACGCTTGGAGGTTCAGTTCCTCCCAGATGGATCTTCTTCTCTTTAAGAAGGCTTGGGGCAACCTGAGCTTTTCAAAGAGAAGGTCCAAGTTTCCATCGGTGGCAGGCAGGGCTGGCTGGCAGTTAGATGGAGGGAAAATGGATGCTTGGGAGGGATAGATGAGTGAATGGAAAATTATCTGGGTAGAAGAGGACATGGGTAGAGGGGAGCCCAGATGGGTGCAATGTTGCAGAGAAGGAAGAAGATGGAAGAAGGCTTGGGGAGACACATGGCTGGGGAGTATGTCCATGACTGAAGGAATCTCAATTTTCTTTTTGGTAAAATCTTGTTAATATTCTTGGCTACCTCACAGGGTTATTGTTAATCAAATAGTTCTTGACCACATACAAAGGTGCCTCCAAGACGTTATTATTGTTGTTGATGATGATATTAAGAACAGTATTTGGCCCTGACTCCTTCCTGGTTGGGGTGTTGTCCACTAGTACCGCACCAAGACCACCCCCGTTGTCAAATCCCCCAAGATGGCATCCGAGGAAGCCCCTTCTCGGAAGATCCTCATCTATGGGATCCAGGAAGAGAATGGTTCTCATGTTCAAAACTTCGCCCTGGACCTGACCCCACCACCTGAGGTTGTTTACAAGTCAGAGCCTGACACCATCGATGGCATGAATGTGCTGGGCATCGTCATCTTCTCTGCCACCATGGGTATGTGCTGCCCTCCCCCACCCCCAGCAGTGGCCTGGAGCCAGTCCCCTTCTGCATCCATCCTTTGTCACCTATAACCACTGATTGAATAACCTGGAATCTCCCATCTTCCAAGTGGTTCTTTTCTCTCCTATCCAGTGGAGTGGCTCAAGTCCCCATTCCATTACTGAGGAGTGTCTCCAACCCTCCCCCCCTGCTGGAGTCAGGGTTCCTCACCTGGAATTCTCCGTCCCTGGGTGCTAGTCAGCTTCCAGGGGTGTCAGCTTGCGCTTAAAGATGACCATCCCTTGGACTCCCTCCCAGCAGCCTGTTCCATTTTACTGAGGTCTGGGGATCCTGGGGTAGGGTGAGGGGAGGTTACAATAAAGAACAGGAAAAATCTAAAATGCTCTGTCATCACCATCTCTCTAAAGCCCCCTTATTTCTTCCTTCCATCTCCCACAGGGGCTTCTCACTGACCAACTGCCTCCTCAGACATGTATGTGTCCTTTCTCAGGGCCCACAGTTGGCCTCCCTGACCACACCCTGCCCTTTGCTACTCTTCTCTGGGAGCTGCCAGGACCCCCAACCATAGGCTATTACCATGAAGCGAGTGAAGCTTAACTTGCAAAGGCCAAAAAAAAAAAAAAAAAAAAAAAAAAAAGGTATTCTTTTTCTTAGAGAGGGCCCCAAACTGTATAAGCTTCAGATCCCACAAAACCTATGGGCCTGCCTCTGCCAGCAGTGCCCTCGCCACCAATACCAAAACACACATACACAAAACCCTTCCCCTTCTTGGGGACAAGCCATCCAGAACAATCTAGCTCGTCAATCCTCATCTTGTCCTTCTAAACCATGTCAGAGGTCATTGTGAGTCTTACTCTAAAATTGGTATCAACCTCCCTCTTCATTCTGGGATAAGGGCCTGGGAGACCTCGCCTACCTCCCTGACTTCTCCACAAGGTTTTCTCACGGTCCCCGGTTGCTCACACTGGATAGCCGGGCACCATTTTCTGCCTCAGCCTCTGCCTTAGCCCACATCCAGATCTGTCAGGTCTACCTCTGAAACCTCTCAGAGCCCGCATTTCCCTCTGCCCTCTGCGAGCACTGTGGTTCTGCAATACCGTCATTTCTCACCTCGTTTCTGCAAGAGCCTCCTGCCCCGGTGTGTCCTCCTCACTGGCTCGCAAAGTCCTGCAAAAAGCCTCCAGTGGCTCTCCAGCGCACTCGGAAAGTGGGGCCCGAGCCCCGCAGAGCTCTGAACGACCTGGCCCACCCCCAGCTCCTCCGCTCCCGCTTTATTTCCCCCGCCCGCCATGCTGCCTTTCAGTTTCCGGTTTCCAGTTTCCGGTTTCCGGAAGCCGCCTCCCGAAAGACTTTCCCACTTCCTGCCACCTGGCTGTTCCTGTCCCTAACTCTCTCCTGCAACTTTCCCATCTTTGCAGCGGATGAAGGTGTACATTAGCATTGTGTCCCTAACCCCCTAGACTGGTCAGGTGCCCCATGTTCCTCCTTAAATGTTTGCCCTACTGCAGTTATCTATCTGTTTCTGTTGAAGTCACCCAGAAGCTGGTGTGAGCTCCATGCAGGCACAGATGGGCCTGGCTTGTTCTGCATTGATCCCCACAGCCCACCACACGGACTGGTGGGAGCAGGCACGCGCGGCAAAATCTGTTGGAGAGATGGGTGGATGGCTGGATGAATGGATGGGCCATGGGGGATAAGGAAACTCTTATCGTCTTGGCTCAAAGTTCAGGCACACAGAGAGGCCAGGGCCTCAGGGACCTGAGTGTCTGACAGGGTGGTGCTTGGAAGTGCTCACAGCACATCTGGTCATCAGTCCCCAGTGGACAGTCCTCCTCCCCAGCCACCTCTCTTAGAGGTGGGAACATATAAACAGGACGTCTGCTGGCAGAGCAAGAGAAACCCCAGGACCCTTAAACTCAGTTCACTAAGTGTTAACTGGATGTGTGTAACTGCCCACCTGTCAGTCTGTGTTTGTGCATGTGTGCCCAGGTGTGTATGCACATCTGTCTGTGTGTGCCCACATCTGAGTGTGAGCACGCACACTTGCACAGCTGCTCCGGATGGGGCTTTCTTTGGTCCCCTCCACACAACCTCCTCTCCCAGCTCCTTTCTGGTGTTGGGATGTGGCTGATGTTAAGGCCTCATTGACCTTAACTATTGCAGGAGGCCTTTTGCCACACCCTGGGTCCTGTGCACACTAGCACCCAGGCAGCCAGAGCCCTTAGGTGCCTCCAGGGAAATTTAAGTGGAGGTTGATTTAGCCAGGGAGGGATAGAGCTGGCAGGTGACCTGGGTCTGAGCCCAGCCAGCCTTTGACAGGCCAGACAGGTAGGGCTAGGCTGTGTTACCTCCAACTTGAGCCTCTCCTACCCATAGCAGCAGGGCCTGCATGTCATCCCATCACCATCTGATAGCTCTTCTGTGGACAGTGTGGGCTCAAGGCTTCTCGAGCAGGGAAACAGCCGCTCTCTGGAGTCATATAGGCCAGGGTTCAAATCCCAGCCCTGCTTCTCCCCAGCTGAGCTAGGAGTGAGTCCCTCCAAGCACACTGCCAGTAAGCTTTCCAAGGGTAACCACAGAGTGCTTTTTTTGTGTCACCAGAAGGGACAGCTGTCCCTTCTCACTGTTTCAGGAGCGGCCTGATGGTGCTCCTGGAGGTAAGGGAATAATAGGGGCTCCAGGAAAGGCTTTATTATTCCTTCCTTTGCTCCTTCAGTCATTGGGTGCTTATCATTGAGCACCTACAATATGCCGGCAAAGGCAATTCTGTTGTTGCCCTCACAGAGCTAACTTTCTGCTGGAGGAGACAGGAAGGAACAACAGACAACTGGAAAATAATAGTTATAAGTTATAATAAGTGATATAAATAGATCAGAAAGAGATGAGACAGAGCAGAACAGGGAATGTGCTGAGGGGCCTGGCGGGTCTTCAGGCCGTGTGCAGAGCTGGGCGGCCAGTGTTTCAGGCACCAGGTCCTATGTCAGCAAAGGCCCTGCGTCAATGAGAAGCTTGATGTATTCTAGAAACACAAGGAAGGCCGATGATGCCAGAGCATAGTGAGGAGGTGAAAAATAGTGCCAGGTGGAGGTGGGAGGTGTGGACAGGGGTCAGATGCATTGGGGCCTGGAGCAGCAGGGAACTTGGTGATGGTCTGAGGGCTCAGGGAGCCAGTGGGAGGTGTTTGGCAGGGAGCCTTTTTATGGAAGAGAGGAGGACAAGAGGAGATTCCTGGTCCAGTGGTGGAGACTGAGGAGAAGGAAGGGAGAGGTGGAGGGAAGCACTGGTATGTCAAAGGCTGCTGGGAAGTTGGCCGAGGCCTGCGGGCTCCATGCACATGTGGCTCTGTCCCCACTCTGCCACCAGTGTGTGCGGGTGCACCTCTGCATCTGTGGAATCCATGATAAGTTTGTGTGTTCCTGCCCCTGCAGGCATCATGCTGGGCCGTATGGGTGAAAACGGAACCCCTCTAGTCAGCTTTTGCCAGTGCCTCAATGAGTCTGTCATGAAGATTGTAGCGGTGGCTGTGTGGTAAGCCTCATGGGGGCAGGAGCGCCCTCTTCTGCCTTCACCCCACCCCCTTCCAGCCCTACCTTGTGCCCACAGAGGGGCACACAGTCCCTTCCTCTGCTTTCCTAACGTAAGCTACCCAGGAGGCTCAGGCCTGGCCTGTGGCCTCCAGAGCTAACACATTTTCCGTCAGATTCCACCCCCCACCCCCCCACCCCCAGCAGCCCTGACCAGGCCTCGTTCCAGCTCTGGCCTTGTCCTTTCTGGCCTAGTCAGGCCCATTGGAAGAAAGTTCCAAGCAAATCGTGGCCCTGCTCTCCTGGCCCAGTTTCCCCATCACATGGAGTCTCATCAGCTCAGCTTTTAGAGAAGAGGAACACTGGAAGCAAGAACCAGCTGCCGCTCTTGGTTCAGAGCTCAGGACTTAGGAATCTTCTAGTCCAACCGTTCAGATGGGGAAATGCAGAGGCCTGCTGGAGGTCACACATGAAGTCTGTGGCACTGCTAGGTTGGAAGGAAGGCCTGCTGAGGGCAGGGCACTCCTCAAAGGCCTAGACAGGAAGGCAGAGGCCAGAAGTTGTGCAGGGCTGGGCTGGTTGAGGGTCAGGGTACAAATGACGCTATTTGCTGGGCATGTTGGTACACGGTCTCATTCAGTCCTCACGGGAGCCCCAGGAGGCTCAGGGGGCCCTGGGCCAGGAAGCGATGCGGTGCCAAGGCTGCCTGGGACCCCTGCCTGCCTGGCTCTGAGCTGGCTGCCGGTCCGCACCCTGCCCCCAGGTACTTCCCCTTCGGCATCGTGTTCCTCATCGCTGGCAAGATCCTGGAGATGGACGACCCGACGGCCGTCAGAAAGAAGCTGGGCTTCTATGCCATCACCGTGGTGTGTGGGCTGGTGGTCCATGGCCTCTTCATCCTGCCCCTGCTTTACTTCTTCATTACCAGAAAGAACCCCATTGTGTTCATCCGCGGCGTCCTCCAGGCCCTGCTTATCGCACTGGCCACTTCCTCCAGGTAGCCCCGAGGGATGGGCAGGGTAGGGGATGGCAGTGGCTGAACTCTGTTCATCTGTCCAGCCATCAAATGCCCATAGCCATGGAACCATGGCAAGTGTCCATACGGCCCACTCCACAAACCTGGAGGTACCTATGCTAATGAGACCGATTCCTTTTTTTTTTTTTTTTTTTAAGATTTTATTTATTTATTTGACAGACAGAGATCACAAGCAGGCAGAGAAGCAGGCAGAGAGAGGGGGAAGCAGGCTCCCCGCTGAGGAGAGAGCCTGATGCAGGGCTCAATCCTATGAGATCATGACCTCAGTAGAAGGCAGAGGCCCAAGCCACTGAGCCACCCAGGTGCCCCGAGACCGATTCTTTAAGTGGATTGCTTGAGGTCCCACCTGCCCACTGAGAGGCAGAAACCCCTTATTGCCTCTTAACGCCTTTCCCTCCGCTACTACCTGCGTCTCTAAGACCTATTCAGTCCAGGTGAGTGTGGCTTCCGCACACCTGGGGGTGGGGCAGCTGAAGAGGGATGAATCTACAGTTGCTGTCTCCTGTTGCTCCTTTTGGAGTCGGGCCCTGCATTGTTTAGGGACTTGGCCCATCCACAGCCAGGGGGACACCCTGGCGGGATGCCCTGTCACAACCTGGACAATGTCACTAGCCAGTGGGGATTGGAATCACGGTTCCATCACCCACTGGCTGTATGGCTGTGGGCAAGTCACTTGAGCTCCCTCGGCATCCATTCCCTCACTCAGAGATTGGGGCTTATGGTAACCCCTGCCTTGTAGGGTTGCTGTGGGAATGAGTGGAGATAACCCGCCACAGGGCAAGAAGGCTGGTCTGGGCTAGATGAGATAGCACCTACTCTCCAGGGTCCCAGCCCACAGTGGAGCCCAGGGGGTGGGAGTCATGCAAAACCGCTGTCTACAGTGGGGGAGAAAGTGCTCTATACTCCATGAAGAAGGGGTGGTTTTCCCCACAGCAAATGTCCTAGCTAAGTCACCTGAGCTGGGGCCTGTGTCTCTCTGGAACCAAAGTCTAGCTCTTCCTTCTAGCTCTTATTGCCTTCTCTTCTCTGGGCCTCACCTTCCCAGTCTGTCAAATGGGAACGAAGGCTACCACAGGGCTCCTTCCTCAACAGCCACATGACCCCTCCCTTGGCAGCTGAAGCACCTCAGGAAGCACTGAGGAGGAGCACAGCCCCAGGGAGGATCCCCAGAAGCCTCATCCAGGAACCTCCATGCAGGGCAGGGCCAGGAGGCAGAAAGGAAAGACCAAGTCCCAAGTGGCTGCCAGCCCCCAGGCCATAGGCCACAGGCCAAGCCCTGCTGCAGTCAGGAGCCCTGGACCATCTCCTGCTTGGCAGGAGCCACAGCCTCGGGCCCAGCACACTGAGAAGTGGACATGGGCCCCCAGGCAGTGGCCTGTGGCAGAGGAAGGGCCCTGGGGCCACACCAACCTGAGTGTTCATCTCAGCACAGCCACCAGGAGCTCTAGTTGCAAACACGAGAACAGCAGTCACAGGGGCCTCTGCTGCCTGCATGCTTGCAAAGTCCCGGACACTGTTCGAAGCGCTTTCTCCTTGAACCACCCTAATAGTGCTGTGATCTAGGTATCGTGTGGGACAGGGAGACTAAGGCACACACAGGTTGAGGAAGCTACCAGAGCCACTTGGCTAGTGGGCGGCTGGAATCGAAATCCAGCAAGTGGCCACTTCATGTAAACGTGGCACAGCACTGTGATTCCGGGTCAGCCCCTTGTGTCCTTTGGACTTCTCTTTCTTCATTTGTGAGACAGTCTCAAAACCCGTCTCTGACAAGAAGCCGAGAGGACCGGAGGAGTGTGTAAAGCACAAGCCTGGCACGTAGTAGGTGCTCAGCTGGTGGTAACTCCTTTCCCAACCCGTTTCTCTTGGGCGTTAGGCCTAGGCAGGCCCGGCTGGGCCACTGATCACACACTCCCCAAGGATGCCACTTGAGACCACTGCAAACTCCTTCAGCCTCTTCTCCCCAGTGATGGGCAGGCTGCCTGGGTTGGGGGCAAGATTCCTGCCCCGGCAGGAAGGCAGCCCAGAGGCCCCCAGAGGAGGGTGGTGGGCAGACACTGGGCCCTCTGCCCACAGCTCAGCCACACTGCCCATCACCTTCAAGTGCCTGCTGGAGAACAACCACATTGACCGGCGCATTGCCCGCTTTGTGCTGCCTGTGGGCGCCACCATCAACATGGACGGCACCGCACTCTACGAGGCCGTGGCTGCCATCTTCATTGCCCAGGTCAACAACTATGAGCTGGATTTCGGCCAGATCATCACCATCAGGTATACACCCATACCCAGTGCGGACTGGTGGGGGGAGAGGAGGGCATTGGAAGGGCCTTCAGGATCCTTGAGCTCCCAGATCTGGAGGGGGGTCTCTGAGGTGCAGAGTAGGGAAGACATTTGTTCCAGGCCACATAACAAGTCAGTGCTGTGGCTGACGCGTGACCTGGTGCCAGTGACTCAGGGCTCCTTCTCCAGCAGCGCCCTGCAGAGGGGGAGCTCTGAGCAGGCTGGGAGGCTGAGGCCCAGAAGAGGTCCTGCAGTCTGGACATGCAGGGCAGAGAGGGGGCTGCAGGCAGGCACAGGGCAAGCAGAGGCTAGGGATGGGATGAGGGACTGCTAGTGTGGCCGGAACTGAGGGAGGGGTGCTGGGGTGAGGGGCAGGGGCCGTGGGGAAGGCCTTGCGTGTCAGCCCGAGGACACAAGTCTGGCCCTGGGAACCAGGCCCCAGAGGGAGGCTGGGCAGAGAGCTATGTGCTGGTTGACCTGACTCTCTGGTCAGCTTCCTGGACCCCTACAGAGGCAGTGGCTCCAGGCACAGGCTTCTCCACAAACTCCTCAGGAGGTTCTGCTGAGGCCCTGGATGGAGGCCATTGGGCCAGAGGACCTTGAGCAGGGCCAAGCCCCACTCCTCCACCGCGAGAACTTCCCACTGTGGCTTCCCTAACAACCCCTGCCCCATATGGCTGTCCCCAGAGGCCCTGGCATTCTGGCTTTCTTCTTGGGGCCAGGGCCCCAGCAGCGAGGCCTGCCTCTCTTGCTCCTCCTCTTCCTCTCCCTGCCCCTCCTACAGCATCACGGCCACCGCGGCCAGCATCGGGGCAGCTGGCATCCCCCAGGCTGGGCTAGTCACCATGGTCATCGTGCTTACCTCTGTGGGACTGCCTACTGACGACATCACCCTCATCATCGCTGTCGACTGGGCTCTGTGAGTGGGGTTCACCTGCCCCACCCCTTAGGCAGCCCAGGGAACGGCCGTGGTGTGGCCTAGTGGGGGTGCCTTGCTCATGGACACCAGCCCGGCTACATAACTTGTGGGGCCCAGTGTTCAAAACTGAAAATGTGCCTATCCCTGTTCAAAAAGGATAAGGAACTTCCATAGGGTGGGAGCTGAGCATTAGACCCAGCCCAGGCCCTTCTAAGCATGGGCACGGTGATGTGCCCATTGAAGACAGCCGTGGGTCAACCTGCTCAGGCACAGCCCCCCGGGGGGCTGGTAGGTTCAAGAGGACTAAAAAGTCACCTTGCTGTGGGCTCTGGCCTGGCTGCTGGCCGCCAGTGCTGCCGGGGTGAGCACTGCCCTCCACCAGCAACCCCTAGGGAAAAAAAGAAAGTAGTCTCTGCTCACTGGCCACTTTGGCTCACTAGGGACCGCTTCCGCACCATGATTAACGTGCTGGGGGATGCACTGGCTGCAGGGATCATGGCCCACATCTGCCGGAAGGACTTCACTCAGGACACAGGCACTGAGGTGAGAGTAGAGCCTCCCCCAACCCACCCTCCTACTACCCCACCTTCCTACCCTCCCCACCCCCACTGAGAGGGCATAGCTGGGTGGGAGGCAGGGCCTCAGGGCAGCCTTCTGCCCAGCCCTCTGGCCTTGGTCTCTGTATGGGGGTGACTGAGTCCTCTAGCAGCTGCTTGCTGAGCCCTCACTGTGGTGGTAGATCATAGGAGGAGCCGAGGGGAGCAAAGGAAGAGAGAGCCCTGCCCTCAGGGAGCCTGGACCCTTGTGGGGAGGTGGTATTTGTTCACCAACCAGCTTCATTTGGGCGGCACAGGGCTTCGTGGTTCTCAGGGCTCCTTCCGTAACTCTGTGGAGCAGGCTAGCCCACTCCATGGGGGGTCAGGCAGGGGAGCCACCGACTCCCTTGCTGGAATGTGTGGTCCCTCAGAAGGAAGGCTCAAAAGGAAGCAGGACAGAGTGGAACTGGGGCCCAGAGAGGGCCTGGGTGACCTCTCAAGGTCCCACAGCACATCTGTAGGAAAACCAATCACATGGTTTGCTCATTCCATCCACCCTAGCGTCTAACCTCACTTCTTCCTGCTGCTACTGAGGCCTGTTTCCCCTCCCCAGAAACTGCTGCCCTGTGAGACCAAGCCTGTGAGCCTCCAGGAGATTGTGGCAACCCAGCAGAATGGCTGTGTGAAGAGCGTGGCTGAGGCCTCAGAGCTGACTCTGGGCCCCACCTGTCCCCACCATGTCCCCGTCCAGGTGGAACAGGACGAGGAGTCAGCTACCACCTGTCCAGACCACTGCACCATTGAGATTAGTGAGCTTGAGACCAACGTCTGAGCCTGCAGGGCTGCGGGGGCCCAGGGAGGCCTCCAGGCTTGGGGCCAAGGGCAGGATCTCAACACACCTACTTTTCTGAGCACCTGATGGGAGCCAGGCTCACACACTCTTCCCACCCTCGAGAGGTCAGAATTAGCTCCACTCTTCAGACAATGGAGGCTCAGAAGAGCAACACTGTAAGTGGGAGCCTCCCCTGGAGAATGAAGAGGCAGCATGGCCCAAGCCCCGGCTGTGACATGTCTACTGTGATGACCTAGGAGGGCGGCAGGCAGGGGCTATCTGGGCCCACTTTCCAGATCACACGGTTAAGGCTCTGTGAGCTGAAAACACTTGCCCCAGGTCTCTGAGCAAATAGTGCCAGGGCCAGGACTGTAACTCAAGTCTTTCAAGCCTTGGCCACTCCTTCCCAGAGGATGGGGGCCTGCAGGGCCAGAGGCGAAGGGTCTCTGCCCCACCTCCAGAAACTCTGCCACTGCCTTCAGTTTATGAAGACACAAGAGTAGTCTGGTTCTGCCCCAGCTGTGTCCCTGCCCAGGCCCATCCCCATCCCTGCCCCGCAACACATGTCTTCGACACACAGCTCTCCCCGAGGATGGCCCAACCCAAGGCCAAGTCCCACTGCCTGCCACGTGCCACAGCCCATCCCACCAGCTGTCTCTCACAAAACTCAGCTGATGTGGAGAGGGGATGTCTTCAGAAGAGCCGCAGAGACCCTTAGAATCATCTGGGCCAGCCTCCCACGGGTTAGGTGGGCCAGCCAGGACTAGGGAGGCAGGTTGGCCTGGGATGCTTTGGTCAAGCTGCCCCTGGGACCCTGGGGTCAGCCCTCTGATGAAGCAGTGTTAGATTTTCTACTCCTTTCTGTGTTTGCAAATTCATGATAACTAAATAAAGGTATTTTGTTTTTCAAGTCTTGTGGGCGTAGCGACCATACCATGGCCAGCATTTCTTTATTGGGCTAATATCAGCTTGTCACTGTGCAGACTGGCCCGACTGGGCAGCCAGTGTATGGTCAGACCTGTCCCTGCAGCCAAAGGATAGACAGGTCTAGCTGGCCTGGCAGCAGACAGGCCTGCCCAGGGAAGCCAGAGAGCCTGTCCTGGGGGCTGGAATGAAGCCAGACCTGTCTGAGCTGTCATATGCAAGAGGCAGAGTATGGTTTCCCTGGAGGGGCTGGCTCCACAGCCATAGTGTGGACAGACCACAGAGAATAGTCCCCACAAGAGAGACAAATTTCCTCAAATAGTCTGGCTCCCTTTGGTGAATGCTTTGCTTTCAAGGAGGAGACGTGCCCAAAGACATTTCCAGACTCTATCCCTCATTCTCCTCAGCCCTAGGAGGCCTCCAGGAGGCTCACAGGGGACATGGAAGAGCCCCAGCCACACAGCCTGTTCTGAATGTGCTCTGGGGAGAAGATGCAGCTTTGGGGTCTTGCACAGAGGAACCCCCAGGAGACCCTGAAATGGGGGGTGGGGATGGGCATCCCAAAGTCCCTCAGAGACTCAGCAGGGCACTTGCCCTCCCACCTCCTGGTCCTAAACTACTTCCTATCCTCCTCCCAGGCCTGTAGTCTGAGGAGTCCATGAAGGGCCCTGATCCTAGGATCCCCGTTCCACTGCAGGGCCAGGAGCTAAAGGGTCAACCATGGGAACATCTTTCCCCCCATTAAGGCCTAAACACTGAAGAGAGGTCAGAGGTCAAGCTATCAGTCAGTCCCACAATCATGTGGACTGGCTTAAAGACTCCTTCTCCGTGTCACCTCTCTAAGGCCCTTTGAGCAATGGAGCCTGGCCCACCCCAAGGCAGGAATCTGCTCTTCCTTGGGTTCAACAGGAGCATGCTTACCTGTGTCCAGGAGCAGGAGGGCACTACTTCCTGGGCACCCCTCCACTGTGGGGCGGCTCTGCTCGTCAGAGTTCCTTCTTTGTTCTGAGCAAGGTGCTCCCCCTCCGGGTTCCAGCTCTGGCCCCACTGGGGGCGGTGGGAGCACCAGGCATGTTCATTACTGCTTCCCCAGTCAGGCTTGCAAAGACCTGGGCCCCCAAGGAGACTCTGCTCTCTCTCCTGGGCCTGCCTCCAGGCTCTTTCCCGCCTCAGCCATCCTGGGGACACCCCCGTCAGCACGCAGGTGGTCCTCGGGGAGAGCCTGAGGGGTCCAAAGCCAGGAGGTCTTTTGCTCAGATGCTCAGCCTCTGGAAGTGCAGAGTGAGCTCACAAGCCCTGTGTGGTGGTCTTGGCCAGACCCACCGACCCCCACCAAGAAGATGGGCCACACAGGCCTCAGGCCTCCTTCCCTGTGACTAAACCCCACACCCCTGGACCTCTGCCTGTGGGATGACTTGTGGGCCCAACAACTGAACTCTGCACCAACCTGTGCCTGTCTGGACAGGCCCTGAGGTTCCTGTGTCTTGCCCACCCCCAGCCGGCACCAGTCCAGTGCCTGGCAGAGAGCATACACAGACACGGCCATGGGCTGCCAGAAAGGGGTAATGCTTTTATATTAGTTTTTCTGTAACAAGAAAAGTCAGCTTTGAGGGTTTTTTTTTTATCTTTTTTTTTTTTTTTTCTTAAAAAGAATTCCAAGTCCAAAGGCACCCAGAACTCCCCACAGGCCCAAAGAATAAAAAAAACGGTATGTCATAAGGGCAGCTGGGCCCTTCCTCCTTGCTTGGCCCTGCCCCTCCACCTCACTCTTGCCCAGGGCCCCAGCTGCCCCAGGAGACTGCCTCTGGCCTCAGTGGGATCTCCACCAAAGACGCACCTGTGGCCGGCCAGGGCATGGCAGGGAGTGACCACCCCAGCAGTTGGGGACCAGGGCAAGCAGGCCAGGGCAGCAGTCCCAAAGGCAGGAAGAGGAACAAAAGTCAGCTTCTGTGAGTTCCAGAGAGTGGGAGGCCCCTGGCCACAGAGAGCACCAAGAAAACTCTGCCTCTGGATGGACAAACGGCAAGCTGTTCTGGCTGGGGCAAGATATGTTGGTGGCAAAGCCACAGAGGACTGTTCACATGTGACTTGTGGGCAGTGGGCAGTGGCTGGGTGTACATGTGGGTCCATGGTGAAGGGAGCAGACATCCGTGGGTGCCAGGGCAGGGTCAGACCCTTCCCTAAGTCTGTGTGAGTTCAGGGACATGATGGCACTGGAGGGCCTGGGCAGGGCATGGAACTGTTCAGTGGGCTCCATGAAGCCGGCAGTGTGTAGACGCGTCATGGTACCTGCACATGGGTGGCTGAGGGCGCTGCAGGAGCAGGTGGGGTTGGAGACTGTGTGCTCAGCCTGCGTGGTGGTGGCGGTGGGCGGCAGGGCTGGTGGGGTTGGCACTGGGAACGTCTGTGAACATGGCACACCAGGGCTCACAGGGCACAGGTAGGTGCTGCAGAAAGGGGTCCGGGGGTCCATTATCCTGCAGAACAGGTGGAAGAGTCAGGGGCAGAACTGTTGGCTTTAGGGAGGTGGCTCGAGCTAGGGGGCCTCCCTGAGGGGACTCCGCAGGCAGGAGGGGGGAGTTGCCCCTGGGGGCCCAGAGCCAGCAGGCTACCCACTGGGCAGTGTTCTTGCTGATGTGGCCAGGCCTTGTATGAACTAGAGGGCCTTGGGGCCCCTCTGGCCACTCCTCAGGGCCCCTTCCAGGCACCCCTATGCCCACACCCCTGCGCCCCCACTCAATAGACCTGCCTGAAGCCAAGGGCCTCCAGATGGGGGGCAGATTCTCTCCCACCCAAGGACTCCACAGCCCCCTCAGGGTTCACCCCCATCCCTGACCTGGGCTCTGCTTGAGGACAATGCCTGCAGAGGAGGTCTCCACCTTCTCCTGGTGGGCCCCACAGCAGAGAAAGGGGATTCCCAAGCATGGCGTCTGGGTCTGTTCTCTGAGCTAGGATAACAACCCCATGCACACCCTTCTGTCAGCCCCACCTCCCTCTGTCATCCACCCATGGGGTCCTCACCACCACCCTGCAGTCTCCTCTCTGACCCAAGCCCCTCCTTTAAGTCAGTGCCCTAACAGTGGCCCCGGGGGCCCCTTCCCAGAGCTACAGCCTGACCCTGTGACCCCGTCCCCAGCTCAGCTCATTCTGACCACAGCTCCCCTCCTGGCTACTCACCGCACCATGCCCACTCTCCAAAGTCCCTCTCCAGAGGCCCTGCCCACCCACCCTCCTGTCTACACCTCCTTCCCTTCCCAGACTGACCCCCGGGGTCCATGACTGCAGTCGTTCTCTTGCCAACACCCTCAACATCCTTGTTCCTTACCCTTCTGTCCCACACACCTGGCCAAAAACCCCGCCACGGATGGATCCTATGGTCCATCTTCTCCACACCCACCCCGGTCAGCTGAGCACCTCCTGCTGCACAGAGAAAACAGAAGGCGGAAGGCATCGGGCTGATGTGACTTCATGTCCAGCCACCAAGCCACTAACCTGTGTGTGACTGCAGCCACTTACTTGGTCCTCCGTCCCTCCTGTCCCCGAGGAAGCACTGACCCTCCTGCCAAAGCCACTGGAGGCTGTCTCCGTGGGGCTAGCTTCGCCCTGCCCTCCTCTCTCACATTTTTTACCCCCTCATCCAGGCCAGCCCCTCCCCCATCAGCACTTCAACAGGCTCTGTTTCTGCAAAGGGCAAAGGGAAATGGAGCGCCCCCCCCACCCTGAACTTCACCCCCCCTTCCCCCCGCCACCCTCCCCTCTCTTCACAGCCAAATTTCTTGACAGAGGTGCGGACCTTCTGTGGGTCTTCCCCTCCACAGCAACTTCCTCCACCCCCACTGCCCTTGAGGCCCCTCCCTCACAAGGTCCTGTCTGAGCCCCTAGTGGACAAATCTGGTGGGTCCTTGATGGGGCTCCCTCCCGCTGCCCCTCAGCAGCACTGATGTGGCTGCTCTCTCTCTAAGGGCCTTGTGCGTGGGGACGCACGCGTCCTCGTCTGTGCATGCTTGTGCCTGCCCAGCACCTGCGAACGGCCCACGGAGCACGTGCCTGTGTGTCTGTGCGCACCACACATTCCACAAGTGTGTGCTCTGGGTGATCGTATGTGTGTTTAGACACACATGTGAACATGGGTACATGGGTGTTGGTGCACCGTGTGCACAAACGGGGTGCCTGTGTTGCACATGCACATAAGCCCCCTCCATGGCAGCTAGGGTCTTCCTATCTCCTTCCCTTGCTGCTTCCCTCCAGCCCCTTCTGCAGGCATCCTTGCAGCGGGCCATGGCCTTGCACTCTCCTCAGGTGAGCTCCCCCAGCCTCCTGTGGCCTCGTACTATTTCCAGGCGGATGATGGTTGGACCCACATATCCAGCCTACACCTGGGCTGCCGCCTTAGGACCCCCTAGGCCTTCTAACTCAATGTTTCTACCACCTCAACAAATCTGCCCCCCCCCCCCACTATCATCCACCCGGGATTCCAAGTGAGGTCCGGGGGCTTGTCTTCTGTCTCACCTCATGCCGGGCAGGCTGACTCTGGCCTCTGGAGTCTGTGCATTCCCCCCCCCCCCCCCCCCCGCCCCTTCAGGCCATCTGCTTGAGTGCATCCTCACTGCCCCCCATCACCTGCGGCTTGGGTCACAGCGGTATTCTCCTCCGGCACCCCCACATCCATTCCCTGCTTCCACCATCCCAGACCATGAGCATGTCCCATCGGGTCGCTCTTCGCTCTGGAGAGGCCCCTGCCTGTGCCAGCCTCCCACAGGCTGGCTAGCCCCTCACCCAGGGCCCACACTGGGGTCAGGGACAGGACACTGATGGGGAGAGGTCAGTGCACCCCCACACAGACCACCTACCTGTGTCACATCCGGTTCACCCTGTCACTATCGCCTCTCCTCATTCTCCTCATCCTCCTCATCCTCATCCTCCTCGTCTTCCTCATCCTCTTCCTCCTTCAGCTGGCCCCGGTCTTTGGAAACGTCGCCAAACTCAAAGTTGCCTTCTATGTCCAAGACCTGCAGGTGCTTCAGCCTCCGGAAGGCACTTTCCACTACGGAGCCCACAGCCAGTTTGTTAAACCTGTGCGGGCAGCCATGTGCGGTCAGCGCGGGAGGCCTGGCCCTCAGAGTCCCCACCCCCACCCACCATAACAGGGAAAGAGGAGGGGACAGTTCTCCAGGAAGACGGTGCAGTCAGCACAAAAAGGGTGCGGGGAGGGGGGACAGTGCTGAGAAGCAAGGTTCGTCGTGCAAGTCCCAGCTGTTCAGTGTGCCTACAGCTTACAGGGGAAGGAAGGGTGGACCCTGGGCCACTCATCTCCTACAGCGAGGGCAGGCTCCCATCTGCAAATGCTCCAAGACTGGGGAGTGACAGACTCCTCTCTGCCTGGTATCACCTCCCTCTGGGATTAACCCCAAGGCCTGGGGCTCCAGGCTTGCCAGCCTAGGCTTACCTTGGAGCCTGGTGTGGAGCGGCACACAGGCATGGCCAGGGTCAAACTGAGCCAGGGCCGCACTCAGGCTGAGGGGAGGCAGAGGCTGGGCTCTGATATCAGGCCGCCTCAACTCTTTGTGCCTTAGTTTCCACAGGACCCAATGCATGGGTCACACTGTACCCCCACCCAGCCTGGGGCCTGCTGGGCCACCAACTCCCTGGAGGTACACATTCTGCCTTCTCGAATCTGCCCTTTCTCTCTGAGTCCAGGGAGTAGTTAGGTAGGATGTTGGGAAGAGCCACCCTGACTGCTGTCCCGAGGAATTGGCTCCCCCATTAGAGTCATTTAAGGGGCACTTGGGTGGCTCGGTCGGTTAAGCGTCCAACTCTTGCTTTCGGCTCCAGTCAGGATCTCAGGGTCATGAGATCGAGCCCTACCTTGGGCTCCACGCTGGGCATGGAGCATGCTTAAGATTCTCTCTCTCCCTCTCCCTCTGTCCTCCCCTTTCCCTCTCTCTGTCTTAAAAAATAATAATTCTAAACCCCCACAGCTCACGAGGATCTGAACATCTTCCATCTGCTGGCCTGGGTCTGGGGCCCAGATTCAACCCCCGGCCAGCTACGGGCACAGCAGTCACCATGCTCTCGGGTACCCCTTCCTGCCACAGTAACATCAATAATGCCCCCACACACGGCTTGTCCAGGTTTCTGAAGCCCATTTACAAACCTATAAACCCCACCAGGCCTAGTCAGGACCATCCCCACCCTTGAGAGCTGAGGAAACAGAGGCTGACAGGGGTTCTGGGACGTACCCAGGGTCACACAGCCAGTCAGCCGTGGAGCCTGCTTTGAACACCGACCTCTACTTTGGAGTTGTTCCAGAAGCCTCAGCTCTCCTGCCAGAGCCAGGCTGACCCCAGGAGCCCTCCTACCTGAGAAAGACCCCTTTGAGGTTCGGTGTGGAGTCGAAGGCACTGGCAGGCACAGAACTGATCTTGTTGTTCTGCAGGTACAGGTACTCGAGTGACTCAGGGAGCCCCTCCGGGATCTCTGTGAGTTGATTCCCAGCGATATCCAGCAGCTGGATGGGTGACCAGGGGAGGCATAGCACTTAACATCTTGCAAGGATCCCACCCACCCCCTGGTCTAACTAAACCTGATGATAAGCGTGTGAGGTGGGATCTAGAATTAGCCCATTTTCCAGGTGGGGAAACAGAGGCTCAGAGAGGTTTTAAGAGATCTGTCCGAGGCCTGACAGCCTGTGTAAGGCTGAAACCCAAACCCTTGTTCTAACTATGTCCTCCCCAGCTCCTGCTGCCTTTCCACAGACATTGACAGCCAAGATACCTGGGTGGCACAGTCCCTCCTCCTTAGCCTGCCTGTCACCCAATCAGACTGAAGACCCCAGAAGGACAGAGGCCAGGGATCCTCCAGGCTTTGAATATCTCCACACTGGTCTACTGCTCCTGCGGGGCCGGCTGTCTACCCCCAGCTCCCACCCTGATCCATCCTCAGGTCTGAGGACGGTGGGGGTGGGGGTTCATATGGGTGGGGCTGCTCATTCATGGGATTTCAGAGGCCACGTGGGCAGGTGCTGGGAGCAAGGATTTGAGGCCCACAGTGACCCTAGCATGGCAGGCAGTCCTAGGCTGGCCAGTCTCAGAGTCACCACATGCCTAGAGAGCAAGCAGCAGAAGGCCAGGGAAATGGGGTGGTTTCCCCAGGGACGAGCAAACACCACAGGCAAGAGACACAAGAGACCCAGGCATGTGTAGGCCCAGTTCCCTGACTTTCCCTCAGGCCATCAGCACACAGTCGCTCTGACACACACCTGTGCAACACAGGTGCATTCCCTCATCTCTAATCTCCCTTCCTCACCCCAACAGACTGGGGCTCAGGGTCAGGAAACTGGGAGCTATGACTCAAGATTCAAGAATCAGGGGCACCTGGGTGGCTCAGTGGGTTAAAGCCTCTGCCTTCAGCTCGGGTCATGATCCCAGGACCCTGGGATTAAGCCCTGCGTCGGGCTCTCTGCTCCGTGGGGAACTTGCTTTCTCCCCTCTCTCTGCCTGCCTCTCTGCCTACTTGTGATTTCTCTCTCTATGTCAAATAAATAAAATATTAAAAAAAAAAAAGATTCAAGAATCAAGAGGAAAACAAGCTTTACACACTTTGGGGAGCCTCCCTGTCACCCTCCTTACCCAGCAGGGCTCCCTGCTCCCCACTGTGTTCCCTCCACACAGCTCTTACACTTCCTCATTCATCCCAAACATCCTCGGTGCCCACGGGGGCCAGCGATATGGAATCCACTGAGATGTTGACCTCATTGGAGGTCAGGGTGATGGGGGAGATGGACACAAAATCTGATGACAGCTGGTAGAACTGGGCAGTGTGGAGGGAACCCAGGGAAGTGGCCTGACCCAGGCTTGCATCAGGGGAGTACAGCAGCCAGTACAAGTGGGGGCTCTGAAGCGGGGGAGGGGGACAGCTGCTTGTAGAAACATCCAACAGTGTGAGAAAGAACCCCCCACACACACACACCAGATACTTCATCCCTGACTGAAATCACCCAGGCCACATCTGCCCAACACTGAGGGCTTCCTGAAGGAGATGACACCTGGACTAAGTCCTAGGTGTATTACAAGCTCCAGGAGGATAGAGACCCTCCATCTGTCTTACTCCCTGCCAGGAGTTTCTAGGGTAGCTATGTCTGCACATGGTGGAGGCCTGGGACAGGTTGTGGAATGAATGAGTGAGCAGGTGTTTTCAGGGTGCTGTGCTTCCGCAGTGGGGCCAGGGTGAGCGATGCCTGCTGTGCCTCGGAGACTAAGGAGCCTAGCCCAGAGCAGAGGCAGGCCAGCTCTGACAACTGTGGCAAGGATTCTGTTCTGAATTCTAAGAGCCATCAGGAGCCATAGAAGAGTTCTGAGCCATAGAAGAAGGTGAGCATGAATTTTGCAAGAACCCACCAACTGCATATCGGGTATGGGAGTGGAGAGCTCCTATAGAGCTGGGGTCCAGCTGAGAAATGGGGATGCCTTGGCTTGAAGTATGGGCAGCAGGGATGGAGAAAAGTGAGTTGAGACTTGTGACAGTAGAATTGGGAGAGTTCAGTAACAATGGGTGTTGGGGGGCAGGTGGTGTGTAAAGGGGGTATCAGGGGCAGCGTCCAAGTCTCCCGTGGGCAGCCCCTTCAGTGAATTAGAAAATGCAGCAGGAGGAGCAGGTGTGGAGGAGAGGACAATGGGATCCAGGCTCCTGAGGACAAACCAAGGGGGCCTGGGCCAGGCAGCTGGATCCCGGTGTCTGGCCCTCAGCAGGGCCATCTGGGTGAGGAGAGACCCCAGCTAGCTGCTCCTGCGGGGCCAGCTGTCTAACCCAGCTCTCACCCTGATCCACCCTCAGGGCTAAGCCCTGCCTGCCCACTGCCCAATCGGAGGGCTCTCTCCTCCCCTCCTCTCGGATATCCTCTTCCTGACAGCTCTCCCAAAGTACAGGGACTGTGAGCCTACCACACACAGATCCCTGGGGTCGGCAGTGAACCCAGCAGAATAAAATGCCTGCCCCTTGTTCTAGCAGAAAAACAGGCAACAAGCGAACAGACAGATGACTTGATGCCCAGAAGGGATGAGGACTGTGCAGGAAAACAAAGCAGAGGAGGGTGACAGCTGGTGAAGGAAGATCTCCCAAGTAGGTGCATTTGAGCACAGGCCTGAGAGAGAGTGTGGAGCAAGGTGGGGGGGGGGGAGGGGGAACATCTGGGGAAGGGGCCCCCTTCCCCCCATAGGGCAGCATAATGGGGGCACTTCCTAATCTTGCAGCATCTAGGCCCTGACTCCCAGATTTCTCTACTCGAGTTCCCTCTCGGCCCTCACTAAGTGGGACCTTCCGCTTACAGCCAGATACCCCGACTGACTCAGACTGTGGCCACAGCAGCCACACTCACTCAGCAGCCCCCCAACAACACTCAGGTCACCTCCTCCAGCCCTCCTCGCCCTGTGAGGTCAGCCTGCCTCCCAGGCTTTCCCGCCCTCCCCTCCCCAAGCCCAGCCTTTCCTAGTCACCTGCTCCTGAGCCTTCAGGTGGGTGAGCATGTCTCTCCAGTGTCCCCAAACTGGCCCTGCGCCCCGGTCCTCCTGGACTGTGGGACCCTCCCTGCAGCCATGACCTCCCCAGATCCCCCACAGTCCTCTTAAAGCCTGCCCTGAAGGGGCTGAGCTCAGCCTGGCCATACCAGCCACTCACTGCTGCACGCAGTGTGCTAGCCATACCTGCCCCGGCGCGTGCGCACGCTAATGTTTCCTTGGTCTAGCTGCTCCCCAGCCGCCCCCCCCCCCCCCCCCCCCCCCCCCCCCCGCAAGCCAGGTCCTCCTGCCCACCCCTCAACTGAGCCTACAAGATGGGTGGGCTCAGGGCAGCCAGAGCAGTAGCACCCCACATGGGCACGACCCAGCCTCTTTCCCCACCCCCTTACCTGCAGATGGGACAGGTCGGCCCAGGCCCGGGGGCCCAGGGCCCGGCTGCGCAGCCGGTTGCCAGTGAGGTAGAGCTCACGCAGCTGGGCCATGCCGGCCAGCGCCCCGCGCGCCAGGGCGGCCAGCTCATTGCGCTTGACCTTCAGCACGTGCACATTGCGCGGCAGCCCCGGGGGTAAGGTGTGCAGCCGGTTACCCGAAAGGTCCAGCGATCTCAGCAGGCGCAGCTTGCGGAAGGCATCGCGGTGCACCTGCGGGCTGGTGATGCGGTTATAGCTGAGGTTGAGCTCCTCCAGGAAGTAGGTGGTGGCGAAGTCGTCGCGGCCGATGCCAGTGATCTGGTTGTGCAGGATCATGAGTGTGCGCACGCGCCGGGGCAGGCCGCCAGGCACGCGCTCCAGCGCGTTGTTGTACAGGTGCACCGTGTGCAGCCGCTTGAGGCCCTGGAAGGCACGCGGGTGGATGCCGTGCGCGTGCAGCTGGTTGCTGTGCAGCAGCAGGTACTCCAGGCTGCGGATGGGCGTCAGCACGTCGGCGTCCACGCTCCGGATGGCGTTCTTCTCCAGGTGCAGGAGCACCAGGCTGCGCGGCAGACCGGCGGGCACCCGTGATAAGTTGTTGCTGGACAGATCCAAGTACTCCAGGCTGGAGAGCTTCCTGCGGCGGAGAACGAGGACGGTGGGGCATGGGGTGCTTGTTGCCGCCACTCCTCCCGAGGGAGACGCCCGGGAACCTCTCTGCCCCCAGCTGACCCACCGGAGGAGCTTAGTCCCCTCCAGCCTCTCCTTGGGGGTGATTCGATGCTTTCTGGGTGTGGGAAGAATCTAGCGTGGTTTCTAACACAAAGGAGAGCCTCTGAAGACCAATCGTTTAAGGCCTTTTGTGGCTACCCTGGGCCTAAAAAGTGGCACCTCATTGCCTTCAACAAGTATGCTCCAGTCTCAACGTTGTACCAAGAAGCCAGTCCCTGTAGGTGTCTCACTGGCATTCTGGCGGGTCTTCTCTCTACATATCACTCGTTCTCGGGGACAGACATGTCAGTAGAGGGGCGCCTGGGTGGCTCAGCCGGTTACGCATCGGCCTTTGGGTCAGGTCATGATCCCAGGGTCCTGGGATTGATGGTCCGGGGCTCTTCTCAGCGGGAACCCTGCTTCTCCCACTCCCCCTGCTTGTGTTCCCTCCCTCACTGTCTCTCTCTCTCTCTCTGTCAAATAAATAATCTTAAAAAGAAAGAAAGAAAGAAAGAAAGAAAGAAAGACAGACATGTCAGCCGAGGTAGGAGCCCCAAAGTTCCTTCTCCAGGAAGCTGGCCAGGAACAGGCAGGTGAAGGGCATGTGGGACAGGGATGGCTGCCAATGGGGGAGCAGCTTCCCAGGTGATGCGCTCCCAGGAAGGGCCCAGGTGGGCTCACCAGAAGGTCTCATTGTCCAGGCCCTCGTCGGTCAGGTAGTTGTTCTGTAGGTAGAGCTCACGCAGGTTGCTCAGCTCACTGAAGGCTCCTGGTGGGATCTTCTCCAGCTTGTTGTTCTGAGGGGTGGGGTGGTTGGGAGGGGAGCATGAGGGGAGCATAAGGGACAGCCAAGGGGCGAGGGCAGGGCCGGGGAATGAGACATGGAGAGGGGCCTGGGGAGCCAGGGGAAGAGGCCCCGGGCGCGGAGCACTGTGCCTGTGGGATCGACAGCCATGGACCTGGGCGTCTGCCTCGTTCTCCACAGCGAACGCTGTGCCCTCTGGCTTGTGCCCAAGGCCCCACACCCTCACCCCTGGGCCTAAGTGGGCCGGGGCTCTTCCCCCACTGCAGGGCCCTGCTCTTTGCTGCCCTCTCCATGCTCTCCCTCCCACCTTGAGGTGTAGCTTATAGAGGGCGGGCGGCAGGTGCTTGGGCACGTGGCGCAGGAAGTTGCTGGACAGAATGAGGATCTCCACGTTGCTGGAGCCGTTGAACATGTTGTCTGGCAGCCCGGCATCCGCCAGCTTGTTGTTGTGCAGGTACACGGACCTGAGGGATGAGGCAAAGGTCCTCACCCTCGCCCGGGCCCCCCCTGCCTACCAGCTTACCCGGTGAGCCTTCAGACCTTGCTCAGGTTGAGCCAGGGCCTAGAAAGGGTACATTCTTTCCATTTGAAAAACCTCAGACCCTACCTAATCCAGTGCCCCATACACAGCAAGGAGACCAAGGGACCAGTGGAGGTTGCTGCACACGTCAGTGGAAGCTGACCATCTGTGCTCCCCCTCATCTGTGCTCCTCCATACCCTGCAACAGTTCTCAGTCACTCCCTGACTGTGGCAGCCCCGGATCCCTGCCTGGCATCTCCACGCGGCTGACTCTGAGTTCTGTGGGACTTCCCGCAGACTGGGACCATCCCTGTCACCCCTTTGTCTCAAGTGTCCAGTACAGGGCCTGGCACAGAGGAAGTAACCTCTCCCTCATTCAGCAAATATATAGTGAGTGTCCCTAGGGGCCAAGACTGTTCTAGACTCCCAAGATGTGAGCAGTGGACGCAACCAACAGGACCCTGCCATCATGCGCTAACATATGAGGAGCAAAGACCAGAAATCAGAGAAATAGCAGGTATTTAAACATAGTAGATATTCTAAATATAGAAGATATAACTCATTCTTGCTGTGTGACCTCTCTTGGGCCTCAGCCTCATCAGTGGGATGGGACCACGTACAGTGACCCTGGCTCCTCTGGGGCACAGAGACAATTGAGTGAGGTGACAGATCCAGGGACGGAAGCAGCACTGGTGGTTGACAGTACCCTCCAGCACCACTCTGCCCTGCTCACACACCTCTGCTAGGAGGCCTCACTCCTCCCAAAGCAGCTCTCAGTGAGGGCCCGCTCTGCTTCTTGGAAGATGCTTCCTTCCCCCACAGGCTGGGGAAGGAGGGAAAACCCTTGCCCAGCTCCCCACAAGTCCATAGACATCACTCTCTGATCTTGTTTCCTGGAAGGATTCCTCTCAGGCTTCAGATCCTGCAGCCCCCAGGCAATACCCATGCCCACAGCCCTGAGCCAGGGGCATCCTGCTTGCCGTGCCCGGCCTTCCCCTCTTCCAGGGCCTGTCTGGGCTTTCTATGCCTTGCTCAGGGCTGGGAGTGTCCTGTCTCAGCTCCTCCCTCTTCCCCAGCCAGAGCCCAGGGCCCCTGTCTGACTTCTCACCTCAAGTTTGGCTTCTGACCGAAGGTGAGCCCGTAGATCTTGGTGAGATAGTTGGCAGCAAAGTCCACACTGATCAGGGTGTTTGGCAGGAATCGGGGTGCCAAGGTCAGCTGGAAAGGAAGAGTTGGGGCAGAAAGACCAATGGAGGGCAGAGGCAGACTCGGTCCTGCTGCCACGTGGGCCCCTCCAATTTGTCACCTACTTGCAACCAGAGCCATCTTTCTCAACTGGAAATCTATCCCACTCCCCTGATAACATAAAAACAGAACTTGCATGGCTCCCCCCAACCCTGAACATTCAAAGCCCTCTAGGCCTGGCCCCTGCCCTGTCCTGCTGTCCTCCTGGTCTCCCCACTCAGAGTTCCCCAGCACAGACCCTCTGTGCAGTCACTGTGAGGACCCACACCTCCCCAGACACCCCCGCCCCCGGCCCAGTGTCTAGCCTTCATTCATTCAATCGTAGGCCCTGAGTCTACAACACTGCAATCCTGGTTCCCGGTGCTGGACATGTCCTGGGGAACAAAACAGGGAAGTGTCCCCATCCCCACCCCCTCAAAGCTTACATCTTGGTGGAGAAGTCAACGAGCAAGGAACAAAAGTATGGGATAGGGCTGACAAGTTAAAACAGACCAAAGACGGAACAACTGGGTTGGGTGCTCAGGGAACAAGTGTCCGGACACTTAAGGCATGAAGGCACCACTAACGCCATCTGAGGGGAGAGCACCCATGGCAGCAGGGGCAGTGAGCATAGGCCCCGCTGGGGGCTGCCTGGTTTGGGGGCTGGAGTAGAGGGAGTGAGTGGGAATGGGAGTTGCGAGGCCCACACATAGGCCCTCCAACCAGGAGGCCATGGGGGAGAAGTGTGCCTTTCATTTTGGGTGGGAAGGGAAGCCTCGGGAGTGTTTGGGCTGGGGACAGGGGATGGAGGGGTAGAAACAAGGGTGATTTTTAAAGGTCTCTCTGGCTTCTCTGAGGAGAAGGAGCAGCAAATGAGGAAACGGGGTTGTCCAGATGCGGGCTGTGGACCAGGGCCAGAGGCGAGCCAAGGGCTTGCAGGGGGATGGGGTGTGGCTGAGCAAAGCACCCAGGATTTGTGGCTCAGACTTGGATTCGAGTTTCGAGTGGGAGGAGTAGAAAGGGCTGTGACGGCCACTGGACGCGGCCATGATGCAGACGGGTACTAAAGCCCAGGGAGGTCATGGGTCACCTCAAGAGAGCTCAGAGGGAAGGAACCAAGACAGAGCCCTGGGACACACCAACTATTTTGAAGTTGGGTGCCTTTTTGCCTCTTCTCATGCTGTCTCTTCAGCAGTGCCTCCCCCTTAGGGCCCCTGGCTGAAGTCCTGTTACCCTTCATGGTCCTGCTCAAATGCCGCCTCCTCTAGGAAGTGTTCTAAGTAGCCCCTCGCTAGTGGGGAAGAGCTGCCACCCCCTACACTTCTGTAAGCCTGGGCCTCTGTTTTCATTATCTGGCCACTCTGATCCCAGGGCCAACATCTGAGCAGCAATGGAGACCCAGCTGCCACCCTAGAAAAGGCCTTGGTAAAAGTTCCCTGAGCTCAGCCCCAGACACCAGGGGGCCCCTTACCTTGTTATTGGCCAAGTACAGGTAGTTGAGATTGGTCAGATGCTCAAATGCCTCCTCCGGGAGCCCTTCAAAGGACAGGCATCGGTCAGAGCCCTGGATGAAGGAGATGCTACAGGGCATACAGCACGCCACCAACAACCTCCGCAAGGCCCACCCCACTTTCCAGGACTGGGGAGGGCTCCCCCTTGAGGCAGGTTGGGTTCTGATCCCTTTCTGACCAGTCCCAGCAGGCCTACCCAGCCCCCCTTTCTTTCCCCTTGCTCACAGGGGCCCTGGCTCTGAGGAGCAGATAGAAAGGGCTCAGAAATGACCCATCCTTCACCTACTTGGGGCTACCCCAATAGGAATGGGTGTTCATCAGGTCAGGCCACAGGGCAGAGGACCCAGCACCGCCCTTCCTCACCAGGAAGGAGTGCTCCTCTCAGGTGCGGCCCAAGGGGGTCACAGACCCTCCTGATACCCAGCCGCAGGGCAGGGCAGGGGCCCCTGCACCTCCCCACCACCTGGCCCACCCCTGTCCCAGCAGGCAGATGTGGTGTCAGGACTCGACTGTCGCTGGGAGCCCAGCCAACCTGGCCCTTCTCCAGTCCGTAGGCTGGCCTCTGACACTCAGTTCCGGTCTCCCAGCCCCTCAGATGCTGGGACTCACCCAAGTATCTAAGGAGAGGGAACAGTTATATAAACTGTGCAGCACCCTCCACCCTCGGGGAACACCCTGCTGCCGCTGGGAAAAGTGATGGCCACCCAGAGTGTCCAGCCCGAGGAAGGATGCTGCTGAGCTAACTGCTAGGGGGAACAAAGCTGTTACAGTCGTTATCGTGGCTATCCTATAAGCTCACTAGGAATTTAAAAATGCAAAGAAAAAAGACTAGATTGGAATGTGGTGATGGTTGTTCAACTGTATAGACCTCCCAAAACTCATCAAATTGTAATTTTATGTTGGGTAAACCTTACTGTATGTAAGTTGGACCTCAGTAAAGCTGTTTTTTAAAAAATGGAAAGAAATATACCAAAATATCAATACTGATGAGCTCCGCGTCGCAGAATTATGAGTTTAAGGTTTTTCTTTTCCATTTAATTTTCTACATTTCCAAATTTTTTGTTATAATCATAAATTGTGTTTGTATTGGGGGAAAAAACAGCGTTTTACAATTGGAGGATTTGTGCTCGCTTCGGCAGCACATATACAATTGGAGGATTCTACGGCTCTTTGATTTTAACAGCCTTCTGTGAATCTACCTACGAGTCTCTGACAAGGTCCTGGGAATTGAAGCTTCTCTGAAGCCTGTCCCCTGACCCGACACCGAGCACTCAGGCACACCTGGGGGGGGTGGGGTGGCTCTCAGGTAACCAGAGGGAGCCTTGTTGCCCATGGGGTCCTCCTGTCAGCCTGGCCCTGTTGTTTCCCATATCCCTGGGTCCTCAGGGCAGAGCTCTTCCCATGGGCGCCCGGTCCCCCACCTGGTGTCCCGGGCCTGGGGTTCTGGGGGATTCCTCACCTCGGGAAGTCAGGCGATTGTTCTGGAGGTTCAGAGTTTCCAGCCGATGCAATCTGGAGAGCTCCCGGGGGTAGATTTTCTCCAGCTGGTTGTTCTGGGAGCAGGGGACAGGGGTGGTGAGGGGGCCTCACTAGAGGCCCAGGGCTCTTGCCTCAGTAGAGGCTCACCCCCACCCAGTCCCAGGAGCCAGTCCCTCTGTTGGGCACCTCCCTAGGGGTTCTCCACCATGCAGATAGACCTATGGCTGGCCAGGGCTGGGTCTAAGCATGGGAGGCCTGGCAGGAACCACAACAGAGAGCAGGTCCCACCTTCTAGAAGCCCATCATGGGCATTGATAGACAGTGCAAACTTGGAGTGCATCTCTGCTCTAGACCTGCTCCCTTCATGTTCCTACTTGGTGACAGGCATCCCCAGTCCATCTTCCTCACCCCAAGCCAGAAACTACTTTGGTTTCCCCTTCTTAAGGGTGAAAAACCTGTGGTCCTCTCTCCTTTTGGAAGGCTTCAAAACCTGGTGGGGTGCCACCTCCTCCAGAAGCCTTCCTGAATTGGATTGGGGGCTGGATTAGGAGCCGCCCCCGGCCCTGCTGCACTAGCCTTCTGTCTCCAGCTGTTATCTTGACCTGTTTAGATCTCTGCCTCCCCCACAGACTGTCTGAGTGTTTCCTCCATGTGCAGCACCTGAACCAGCCCCAGAGGTAGAGCGCAGGTATCCAGGAGACATTTTATGAATAAATGAGTGGATGGACCAACAATGAGTGTTGTGTCCCTTTCCCTCATAGGCTACCCTGGCCTTGGGCCCCCTCACCATCAACCTGGACCCCTCAGGTTGGGTGACAAAGGACAGGTCCCTTTCCCTTCACTGGGCTTGACCTCTGGGAATGAGTACAACAGCCCCTCACGCTCCCCCAGGGCTCCTGGGCCACACAGAACTGGTCGTGGCTGCACCAGCACTCCCAGAGTGCTGTGTCCCACTTCTCAAAATCTAGCGTATACCCCAGCCAGAGACTAGTCTATCCTCTGAGCCTCCAGAGCACCCTATCAGGATCTCCTTTCTCTTATATTCCTGGCCTGCACTGGTATCTGGGGCATCCTGTCCATTCAGAGGGTCAGCTGCCAGATGGCTCTGTGTTCATTTTTCCCAGGGTCTGACTCTGCTGAGGGGTCTCAGCCCTGACTCCTTCAGGTGGAATAAGGCAGGTGTCATAGCACAGTACTCTGTGACGGGGCATCAGAGTGGGGAGCGCCCTAGCACACTGTGTTGGGGGGGGCCACAAGTACTGGTGGTTCTGGATGAGCTGGGGACTGTGGGCAGGGTGTCAGGGACAGGAGCTGCAAGTGTAGGGGGCAGCCCCGTAGCCACTATTGTGAGGCCCGCATCACCTGCAGGGACAGGTGGTTGGTGTGCTCAGGCAGGTCCCCCGGGAACTCGCGCAGGTCGATGCCACCGCAGTCCACAACACCTTCCTGGGAGCAGGCACAGTCTCGGGGGCAGTTGATGGTAACAGGGCCACGCCCTGTCTCCTCGGGGCTCAGCACCAGCACTGGCCCCTCCTCCACAAATTCATTCTCGTCAGGGCTCAGGCTGTGGGTACCACTTCGGCCAAACCCTGGAGACCTCGCTGTGCCCACCAGTCCCAGCTGCAGCTGCGGTGGCAGCAGCAAGAGAAGCAGCAGTGTCCTGCTCTGGGCCATGGTACCTGCGGGTACAGCAGACACAGGGCAAGGGGCCACAGAGGTCATAATGGTGCCCTCCTGGGGTCCTGGGCACAATCTGATCTGCTGACTGCCACCCTCCCTTCCCCACTTTCCTACCCGTCATCAGGAGGCAAGTCAGCAACCCTTACCGGACCTGGCCCCCAAGGAATCTGTACCCCCACTTCACAGACAGGGAAGCTGAGGCCCAGGACGAACTGTGACTTGCAGGGCTTGGCTGGGATTTTGCAGAGCACTTGCTGCCCTGGCACAGGCAGGGCAGGAGGATCTGTCCATCCTCCAGAGCCACAGGGAAGGCCATGGTGGGCCTGGGATTCTAGGATGTTCTGGACTTGAGCCTGTCTCTCTTCCAATACCCCCACCCCAGGTATACAAGTCTACCTAGTAGATCCTCTCTCCAGGCCTTTGCACATGCTGTTCCTTCTGCCTGGAATGCCTTGCCCCTCTGTGCAGTCAGCAACTTTAAGAACCAAAATCAGTGTTGTAGCTCCTGGTAAGACCCTGAGCTGTTGAAGGGCTCTCCCTTACTGTGTTCCCTAGGAAGGGGCATGAGTTGGGTTGGACTGTGATATGTGAAGGTGTCTTTCTCCCATAGAGGGTGGTGAGCCACTCTCAGGGTCTGGGCAGAGGTGCAGCTCAGAGCCGGCACAGAGCTGGCCTCAGTTGAATGGAGCTGCTACCATTCCCAGGACTTTCCCAGTCCCTTCTTCCCATTGTTTACACCCTCAGCTGGCCTGCTGTGTGCAGGGGACTGTTGCTACCTGCGAGAGACCACTCCCCAGCATGGTTCCCTAAGGCAGCACAGGCGGGGGACTGGGGCTGGCCTCAGGCCATGAGGAAGATGCAGGGGTCCCATCTTCTAGGCAGTGCAGGGGCCTAGCTGGGCTCCGGGCTGGTCCCTGGAGTTCTCTTTACAGAAACTCACTTAGCAAACATCTCTGGGGAATACTAAGTTGTGACAGGCCACAGCTCGGGTACACTGACTCTCTAGAGTCCCACAGACCCCAGTTTGAGCTCCCCTCCAGCACTTAGAAGCTATGACCCCCCCCCCGGAGCCAATTTCCCCATCTTACCCTGCAGACCATACATCCCAAACCACAGCATCTGTGTGGGGTTGGCATGGTCACATATGGGAAGCTCCTGGTGCCTCCTAGAGGCTGAGGTGTGGCCGTCACTCTGCCATGGCAATTACAAACGCAGGTGCATGCTAAGCCCTGCGCCCGGCTGGCAGCGGAGGGGGGTAGGGGTGTGTGTGTCAGTTTGAGGTCCTTGCCCTGGCACTAGACTGGGGACCACAGCCCACACAGCAGTTAGAAAGGCCTGAAATGCTGGGCCTAGGGAAATGGGGCGCTTGCCACCGCTGCCAATGTCTGGTTAGGAAGGCTGGTATGGGAGCAAGACCGCTGGGGCTGTAGTCAGCTCTGGCTCTGTTTTGTCACCCACTAAACCTCAGCTTCTTCACTTGTCCATGGAGGTTACCAGAGCTGCCTTCATGGCGAGACTGTGAGAGTCAAGACAGAGAGAGGCACATACTGTACACCGTAAGTGCTCAATAAACATTAGCTCTTCCTACCACTTGTATCTGTGGGCACGGCCCACTCCAGAAGCCCCTGCTTCTTCCCTTTCTCTTGTCCAAAACCTGCTTGTGTTTGCAGTCCAGCCCCAGGCCAAGCTCCCCACAGATTTGCAGATTCCAGCCTTCCATGAATTCCGGCTGCCCTGTGGCCATTACGATGTTTCAGACACTGCTTTGTGTCACTCGCTGGCCTGGCCAGCTCTCCAAGGTGAGGTCTCGTCTGCCCTCACCCCTGTGCTGGCACAGGGAACACAAGTGAGGTGGAAAATTTCCCTGCCCTCAGTCTAGAGGGGGCAGCAGAGCCCAGTACAATAACTCCTGCGCTATCCTCCACCCCAGACTGAGTGAGCTCTCTGAGGCCCGGGAGAGAAAGGTGTGAGGACAGAGAAGATGGGCAGCATCTAGGCTAGTTAGAATCCATGTAGGTCAAGGAGGCCTAAGCAGACTGATCCCAGCCCCTGACCTGGCAGGAAAGCAGGGAGTCTGGCGCACACATACAGCTCCTGGGCCCCAGGGATCAGGTGGCAGCAGGACATAACTTGCTGCAGCCTGGCCCTGTGCCCACCCTACCACACCCTGCGGCCCCATCCCTGACCCAACAGGCCACTAATCCTCAACCCATTTACAGCCCATCACCCCCAGGCACATTATAACCCTTCCCCTGCTATCCCCAACCAGCTCAACAGCCTGCAGCCCCTGAGAGCCATCAGCATTAGACCAGAGTCCACCTCCCTGCCTATCTGTGTGACTCCAGACCAGGGATCTGGGAGGGGGAGTATGGGTACAGGCCCAAACCGCAAGTCCACCAGGGCAGGGGGCCAGGGAGGAGGATCCTTTCCACATATTCTGTGCACTCACTGGACCAGCTAGTTTTTCCACCCTCCCCTTTAATTTGTATCTATAAAGATCTATACACTGTCTCTGTCAAAGTAATTTATATTAACATTATGAGCCATACTGAAAATGCTATCACCATCACTTCATACATGAGGGAGATGAGGCCCAATTGGATTGGTCAGTGTGACTCAGCTGTCAAGTGGTGAAGCAGAGTTCACCCTGGGGCCCTTCCCTGGGCCAACCAAAGCTGGCAACAAAGGGCCCAGACAGACCACTCAGTTTGGTTTCTGCCCTTAAGAAGCTCACACCTGCCGTTCCAATGTGGTGGCCACATGTGGCTACTGAGCACTTAAAATGTGGCTAGTCTAAACTGAGAGGTGCTCTATGTGTAAAATGAAGTGTACATGGATTCCAAAGACTAGTACAAAAAGGGATATAAAATAGCTCATTATTAATATTAGTGATATCTCATAAAATACTTTTATATTGATTATGTATTTTGAATAATTGAGTTAAATAAAATAAATTACAAAAATTAATTTTACCTATTTTATTATTTTTTTAATGTGGCTTCACATTACATATGTGGCTTGCATTTATGACTCACATTCTATTTCTATTGAACGGTCCTAGCATGGACGCTCGGTGTACACATATTACACGCCCAGTGTCATCAGAGGTGTGATGGAGGGAAGCTAGAGTCCACAGGGGGCCAGAGCAGAGCTAACCATGTCTGGGGTCAAGAAGGCTTCTCTGAAGAAGTGATGCCTTATCTAGCCCTGAAGGACGAATATCCAGCAAAAGGGGAAGAGTGACATAAGTAAGGAGGTCAGCAGGTACAAAGAGCCAGGTGCAAGGGAGCCCATTTGTGACCTCCACAAAGCTCCATGGAATGTCTGCTGAGTGTTGGGATGGGGAGTGATGCAGGTGGGCAGTCCAGGCCAAGAAGGGACTTAGAAGCCAGGTTGAGGAGAGTGATCCTTATCTTAAGATCTTAGGAAAGATGAGGAGCCACTGCCCCAGGAGTGTGGCATAGGTAGGTTTATGGATGGACCAGTGGGGAGCTCTTTGAGGCCGTGCAATGGTACAGGTGAGGGATAGTAAGCCTGGTCTGGGCAGAGAGAGGTGCTAGGATGGGAAGGAGGAGCTGGATTCACAGGAGAGGAAGGAAGAACACACCAGGCTTGGAGGGTCCCACTTCCTCCTCTGGACCTTGGGATGCTGGCATTCTTAGCTCTACCACCTGGATTTCTGTGTGGTCTTGGTCACGTCATGGCCCATCTGAGTCTCAATTTGTTGATGCTGTTGTTCTAAGAATGTTGAGCGAGATTAGCCCCCAAAGCCCCTTCTGTGTGCTCAGCCACGTTGGGGGCTGTGTGCAGAAGAGTGAAGGCGGCCAGGCCCTGATCTCTGCACATCCCGAGTGAGGAGCCCCCCGGTGAGGAACACACACACTGGGACAGCAAATGGCCAGTGAGAGGAGCAGCTCGGCCTGCAGTATGCTCTTTCTCAGGGGGAGCACTCAAGCAACAGAAGGACATGGGTTCCACTCCTGACTGCTGTGTGAGTCTGGATAAGTCACTTCATCGCCTGAGCCTCCGTTTACTAGCCTGGGCAATCCTCATGAGGATGAAATGAAATAACATGCTCATCTGATGTTAGCCTCCAGCAAGTGTGACACACACACAGGGTTGCTGTTACTGAGGAAGTCCCTGGGACCTACTGCCTCTCACCCCTGGGGAACCAAAGCTCAGGGCCCAGAAGAGCTTAAGTGGAGGATTAAGGCAAGACTAGAATAAGGGGGGCACCTGGGTGGCTCAGTGGGTTAAGCCTCTGCCTTCGGCTCAGGTCATGATCTTAGGCTCCTGGGATGGAGCCCCGAGTCGGGCTCTCTGCTCAGCAGGGAGCCTGCTTCCCACCCCCTCTCTCTGCCTGCCTTTCTGCCTACTTGTGATCTCTCTCTCTCTCTCTCTCTGTCAAATAAATAAATAAATAAAATCTTAAAAAAAAAAAAAAAAAAGACTAGAATAAGGAAAGGGAAGGGAGACCCAAATCAGGACACAGATCCTCCGTCCCAAGCAGCACCTTCCTTCTCCACTCAAAT
The DNA here is from genome assembly GCF_022355385.1 of Mustela nigripes. Lineage (NCBI taxonomy): Eukaryota > Metazoa > Chordata > Mammalia > Carnivora > Mustelidae > Mustela > Mustela nigripes. The sequence continues at coordinate 42,443,071 of NC_081570.1, read as the reverse complement.
ACTGTAAAAGTTCACTAATCACCCACTTTGTGCTGGGCCCCAGATAGCTGCATCTCACTGTCTTTAGTTCTTCAGTGCGCCCACAGTACCCTGGCTCCCTGCACGATTCCGCAAAGCCTTTCTGACTTCCCAGGCATGAAACAGGTGCTCAGGAAATGCTTGCTGAATGAAGAAGTGAATTTGTGAAAGGCAGAGTTGGAAAAGATTCGCCCCCTCAATTTACAGATTAGTATGTTGAAGTTAAGGCCAGAATTAGAATTTGTGTCTTCTGACTCCTGCCCAGAGCCTTGAATTGCTCTTGAAGGCCGAGTCTGAGCTCTCCAGGGAGACAAGGGGGAGGAAAAGTACTCCACAGGATGGGGGAAGAGGGAGATGCCTTTAAAGAAGGGTAAACAGGATGAGACAGGGGATGAGGTTAGGGCTGGAGGTCCAAGCCTCCGGGGGTGTCAGCCACTATGCTAAGGTGCTGGTGATAAGGAGCCATCAAGCGGACCAGGCAGGTCATGGTCAGAGGTCTTATGTATGACTCTACAGGCCTAAAGGTGCCACCATTAGTCACCCATTCCCTGAGATTCAAATAGAGCAAAGTATGTTCCCACAAGATTTCGTGGAAACAGCCACATGAATCTTAACATTTCTTAACTTGCCCCTGAGTGTGAGGCTCGAGGAGACTGGGCCACGGGACCTAAAAGGGGACATGACCACCCAGAGGCTCTCGCGGTTCACAGCAGTGGTGCCTCTCAGAGCCGCTAGACCACAGCTTCGCTGCCCACCCCACCCCCCCGCCCGCCCGCGGGCCCAGAGCGGCCCCCGGGGGGGCGGGGGGGGGGGGGGGGGGGGCTCAACAGATCCGTGATGCATTCCAAGTGCCAGAAGCGCATCCCTCTGTGCCTTGGGGACCAGGGATGGTCGGAGCCACGCCTGCTCCTCTCCTTAAGTTCCCGGTGCAACTACCTCTCACCCGGAGACCCCGCGGCGGCCGGGAGCTTGCCGCCGCCGCCACCGCCACCTCCTCTTCCACCTGACGGCTCATCAGGTATTCTAACCATCCCCACCCCCCGCCCCCAAGTCTGGCGATTCAAGGACCAACAACCTGGGACTTACACCGATTTAGAGGGAGGGCGCCGACCTCGCGTCTCTCGCTCCGCGTGTCCCCCCCACCCCACCCTCAGTCCAGCTGTCCCCGCGGGGAGGCAGCGGCGTAGACAGACAGACGGACACCAGGTGCCAGCTGTGAGCTCTGGCTGGGCGAGTGCGCGCCGCAGGGCTGGGGAGCCGAGCCTCGAGCGCGTCCAAGGTGGTCTCGGGGGCTCCGCCACACCTGTACACGCTTCCCAGAAGCATACCTCGGCCCCTCCCTAGGCCTCAGTTTCTCCGTCTGTAACCAGGTTGAAGGGTGAAGTAGCTGGGGTAAGCTGACGTAGAAAGACGCGCGTCTAAGTCCGGGGGTCCACGCCCCTCCCCAGTTCCACCTGCCCCCACATTCCCTGTCGCCCGCCCGCGTCCTTCCACTCCCCACTCCCATCCGCCCTCAGATTCTTTCCAGATGTGCGCAGCGGGGGGGCCCGGGGGCCGGGACCAGTCTCTAGCGGGCGAGGAGAAAGGGCCCCCGCCCGGGTCGCGATCGCGGAGGGGTCACACGCCCGAGTTGGAGCTCTCGGCCGCGCACTCGGTGCACCGCTCCCACCTAAGGGGCCAGCGCGGCGGCCCCGCCGAGGGTAGCTGCGGAAGCCGTCCGGACCGGGCGGGGACTTCTGAGTCCGCCGCCCCCACTCGGCCCCGACCCCTTAGCCCACCCGGCCGCCCTCGCCGGGTACCTGCTGCGACCCCGCGCCGCGCCGCGCCGGGCCGGCGGTCCGCGCTGTCCCGAGTCTCTGCGCTCCGCGGGCGCGGGCTCCTTCCATTCAAGTCGAGCCGTGAGCTTGGCGACGCAAGTTTTGTTGTGGGTTTTCTCCTCCCCGCCTCTCCCCCGCCCGCCCCCCCCCCCACACCGCGTGCATCTGCTGGACGCCGGCCTCCTCCGGACACAGGCGTAGGGTCCCCGCAGGCGCGAGGAGGGGAGAGGGCCTGCTCCCTACCCGCGTGGACTTGGCCGGGCCCCCCTTCCCGGGGAGGCAGAGCCCCCGCACCGACCCCTCTCCCCCTCTCCGCCCCGGCGGGGCCACCGTACCACGCCCTCCCACCCCCACCAAGAGGCTGGGAAGGCGGGGTGTCTAACCCGCAAGGCTTCCTAGTTCCCGCCTTCCGCAGGGTAACTGCACCCCCTTTAGGCCCCAGCACCTGAAAGGAGGGCAGGGGAGAGGGCCCCTTCATCAAAGCGCCTCTGAGCCCAGTTTCTTCCTCATAACTGAGGATTTTGCAACCGCTCCAGGAACGAGTACCTTTCCGTTCACTCTCCCACCCTGGGGTCCCGGGCCCTGGCTAACGGGGCCGCCAGCCAAGACCCGGCTGGGCCCCTTCCGGGAAAAGTTCCCCGCCCTCCCCGACAACCTCCCCCCTCCCCCCACGCCCACGTTGACCCTGGGCCAGAGCCTGGTGAGCCTTGAAGGACGGTAAATTGGGCTGGGAGTTGGGTGCATAGGGATCTCAATCGCCGGGAGACAAGGGGGTTGGGCAGTGAGCCCTCGCGGCACCATATTGCTCCCAGGAGCTGAAAATATTTCCAAGTAAAGGAGCATTAACTACTAGCAGCTGAAGCAACACAGTTTTGTGCCAGGGGCTTTGGCGGTAGACCGCAGTGGGGCCGGGTTTAGGTGGTACTTGGCACCTCCACTGCCCCTACAAGGCTGTCTGTCCCTATACCTGCTCTAGCCTGTGGGCAGGGCACCCACAGATAACTTGCCTGGCTGCTCTCCTACTGGACAGGGAGAAGGATGTATCACTCAGACTCCGGACCACTTACTCAACTTAAATTGTCAATGCCCTGAATGAATGAATGGCTCATGTAAAGGATCTTTCATGGGCTTCTGCTGCTGCATCTTGATTGTACCACATACATTACTCTCCAAGCTTTATAACCCTGCAAGAGGACTGCAGTTGGCCCCATTCACAGGTAAGGAGATACCTGACAAAGGAGAAATGATTCAGTAAAATGGCCAGGTTTATCCCTCTCCACAGCCCAGGTTTTTTCCATGATGGAAACATGCAAGTAACTTGAGAAGGCAAATGCAGAGCCCGAATTTGAACCCGGGGCTATCTGTTTCCATTACATCAATAACTCAGAAACTCAGCAAGAATGAGAAAGGGAAATATTTTGCCTTCTTTGGCCTCAGATTTCAGTTCTGAGCTCAAACTTGAGAGCTGGTATGATTCACAGGATTGGACAGGGGCCGACCCAGAAGATGTATCTCCTGTCTTCTCAACATTGAGCCTAGATTCAAGAGAAGCTAGAAGAACAGGATCCTACTGACTTGAATACCCATGAACTAAAGAAAATCTCCCAGAAGGACGATGAGAATCAGCATCTACTGAGTACCTACTAAGTGCCAGGTTCTGTGTGAAATCCTTAAATATCTTACTCATCCCAATTCCGTGGGGAAGGTATTTTCTGTTACCTGTAACTGCTGGGGCCAGCCACAGGACGCATTACATCTCCTCCACCCCACCCCCAGAGAGGTAGGCTTTTCTGTGGAATGCTAAGCCGGTGCCCACATATACTCTGTAGCTGTTTGCGCGCTGTGGGAACACAGGCTAAAATCACCTATCTGAAACAAAGTATGGAGGAATCCCTGTGAGTGTCTCTGGTAGAAAATGGAGGAGATCCTGTGCTCTAGAAGGAAATCCTCTGACTTTCCAAATAGCTGTAAAGAGTTGAGTTTGAAATTGAGGGTTCCCAATTCACTTGCGCTGCTTTGGCTCCTTCATGCCTCATTTTTAGCTCCTGTTTAATATTACTCTAGTGTCAAGTACAAGCTTTGGACTTAGATTTGGGTTCAAATCCAAGATGGGTTCAAATGGAGCTATGAATAGTACCCATGCCTCACAGAATGTCCAAATTAAATGAGAAATTGGAAGTAAATGAGAAAACGGAAATGCAGAACTCTGCACAGCGCCCAGCACGTAATAAGTGTTCAATAAATGACAGCTGTTATTATTGCCAAACTGTCACCGAGGCCTGACTAAATTAACATCTATGAAAAACATTATTAAAATAGAAATGACAAGTGCAAAGAATTAACCAGAAATCTCTACATTATCCCGGGTAAGTGCCTTCTAATTCAAAACAATAAGAAATAAGAAAACTTGAAAGAGGGGAGTATATACATACATGCGGCCAGAGAACGAGGAGTGAAAGACAAGAGGGCTCTCCTGGGGGAATGATGAGGAAGGAGGGGAGATAAGATGTTGTTATACCTTCATCATTGGAGAAGAAAATGATTCCTCTTACTCTGAGCAGAGGGCTCAAGACCTTTCCTTATTAAACAGCAGAGTCCCAAATGCTGAGCTCTGGTAGCAGCTTGTTTTGGGGACATTTAGAGATCAAATCACATGGTGTTTTGTGTATATGGATTCCATCTGAAGGATCTTGAGAAAAGACGAAACACCAAAGATCAAGCAGGGTCTGACGGAAGAACCGCAGGCTGAGTCAGATACAGATAAGGTCTTCTGGACTCCTAGAATGTCCCATAGAAACTCTTTATTATTGGACTCTTTTTGCTGTATGTTTTTCATCTCTTTCCCCCACTGGATTATAAACCCTCCCGGGCAAGAACCCAGGAGTTCTTGTAGAATTTCGTGTTCTACAAGGGCCCTTTCCAGCCCTAAAGTACCATGACTGTAGTAGGCAGAATGAACCCCCAAAGACACCCACACTCTAATCCCTAGAGCCTGTGACTGCTACATTACGTAGCAAAAGGGACTTTGCAGATATAATTAAGGTTGTGGACTTTAAAATGGGAGAGATTATCAGATTATCCGGGGAGCCTAACCTAATCACATAGCTCTTGAAAACACAGAATATTCTCTGGCTGGAGGTAAGAGAGAGGAGGCAGAAGGGGAGATCAGAGAGATGTAAAATATGAGGACTCGACTATCGTTAATGATGAGTGAAAGGCAGGCAGCCTCTACAAGTTGAGAACCCCGGGCTGCCAGAAAGCATATGGGGACTTCACTCCTACAGCAGCAAGTCACTGAATTCTGCCAATGTCCTGTGGGAGCAGGCAAGCAGATTCTCCCCCTCGAGCTTCCAGATAAGAGCTCAGGGCAGCCAATGCCTTGATTTCAGCCCCATGAGACCTGGAGCAGAGAAACCAGCCAACCCCCAGCCCCCTCCCCCAGACTTCCAAGCTGCCCAACTGTCAGATAAGTCAAGGTAAGCCACTACACTTACGGTAATCTGTTACAGCAGCAAGAGAAAACTAATACAAACATCAATAACTAAAACCAGTACATAGTACAACAGCATTTTCCCATACATCATTTCACTTAATCTTCAACAAGCATAATTGTATTATTGCCGCCCCATTTTAGGAAACTGATGCTCAGGGAGGATAAGTAACTTGCTCAGGTGACCAGCTAATGAGTGCTTGCGTCAGAATTCACGCTTAGGTTCCAGCGTTAGGGAGCGCGGTCACCTACACTGCAGCTGTTATTCTGTGGTTCTACTGTTTTCAGCTAAGTAAAAACGGACCTCAGAAAAGACAAAGACACAGACAGACTCGGGATCCTTTCCCACGATGAAAACTGAAAAACTTTCAATACTCATTTCTCTGTTTCTTTCAAAGATATCTAGTAAGTCATGGAGCAAGTCAAGTTAAAAAGTATAAATCAGGGCACCTGGGTGGCTCAGTGGGTTAAGCCTCTGCCTTCAGCCCAGGTCATGATTTCAGGGTCCAGGGATCGAGCCCCACATCGGGCTCTCCGCTTGGTGGAGAGCCTGCTTCCCCCCCTCTCTCTGCCTGCCTCTCTGCCTACTTGTGATCTCTCTCTCTCTCTCTGTATCAAATAAATAAATAAAATTAAAAAAAAATACCAAGTCTTTCTGACACAGAGAAGAAAGAAGATTTTGATAAATGGCAAAAGGAGAAATCCTCGAGTGGCTGTCAGTGAAGTGTTTTCTGCCATTCAGATGCTCCACTAGCCACTGTTAAGGCCCATCTGCCACAGGTGCCCTGTGTTGCCAGCCTGGTTCAGGAGCATCTCTGTGTTGGAGCTCAGTTCACTCTTGACCAGTTTTTATTGTCGGGAAGTTCAGCGGATTTTTAGTCTGAAATTCCCCTTTTATAGTTCTTCCCATTAGTTCTAGTAACTAAGCAAAATAACCCCTCCCTCTCATTGGTCTTTCCATTTCTCAAACATCTGTGAACTGTTATCACACCCTGTCCTTGGGCATCACTTTGCCAAGCTGAAGGCTCTTGTCTGCTTGCCTAGTCAGTCTTTCCCTTGTACTGTTGTAGCTTCACATCTGAACTCTTCCATGTATTTCTGTTCAAACGAAGGGTCTAATCTTGAACAGTGTACTGCACACTCAGAAGGTGCTGTATTCTTAAAAGGTGAATTACATAATATTTTATGAAGAAAAAGGAAACGTATTGGTGTTGGTAGTTGGTTAGAAAACTGTAGCACTTACACTTATCAGCCTGCAATTTAAAAGAACAGTGGAGGGTGCCTGGGTGGCTCAGTGGGTTAAGCCTCTGCCTTCAGCTCAGGTCATGATCCCAGGGGCCTGGGATCGAGTCCCGCATCGGGCTCTCTGCTCAGCAGGGAGCCTGCTTCTCCTCATCTCTCTCTCTGTCTGTCTCTCTGCCTATTTGTGATCTTTCTCTCTGTCAAATAAATAAATAAAATATTTTTAAAAAAAAATAAATAAAAGAACAGTGGACTACAATGAATTTTCCCCAGTTTTGCCTAAAAGTTTAAGGCCACAAATTCGGTAAATAAAAGGTCTAATGCTTACTACATGCTGCTGAAAACAGCGCTGTGAAAATTTACAAAGTATTTAAATAACTATTAATAGAATAGGTTAAATGGACATCACTCTTTGCAATAAATTTTGGATATGATACATTAAAAGAAATATTTCTTCAAGAAGTCTGGCTAAAATTCCATGCCAGATTAAACTTCCTGCCAAACAGAATCAGACGCCACATTTCTTAAGGGCCAGAAATCTGGCTCTATATTCTTTGTTCTAACCAAGAACTAAAGAGCTGTTTGTTTGCAACAGTCTCCAGATAGATATTAATACTGGACGTTTCCAGTAGATTTTGTAACTCTCTATTGAGAAAAACTCTTTTAACGTTTGGCCAGACGCAGCTGTGGTTCCTGATACACATAATTCTTTCAGGGACCTTATTAGCTGTTTAGTACCATACCCCCAACTCCTAATTCATATCAGTGTGGTCTCTAAACAAACCCGGTCCCACAGAGTAATTTACCCAGTAATTTACAATCTGACTGATGACTGTTTTTTTTTGGTCAATAACATCCGGCAAAGTCTTTGTGTTCAGAAAGCAGCTATGCCATGGGCAGCTAGAACTGTAATCTTGGCTGAAATGCAAATCTTCCATAAGTCAAACTCAACAATTCTATATCCATTCACTAAGTTACAGAGACTATTAAATTTTCATGAAAATGTAAGGATGTGGACAGTCCATAAAAATATGCAAACTGTCCCCAATCCTGAAGCTAGCATATTATCTGAACTCAAAAGATTGTCACAAAATGTCCCAAAGAATAAATTCCTTCCTGTTAAAAAAAAAACCCTCAAGTATCACTAGGAACCATCTACTGAGTACCTACTGTGTGGCTTGTCATTTTAAAGCTATAATTGCTAATCCTCACAGCCAGCAAGGGAGAATTATTATTCCATTCTTACAAAGGGAGAAGGAAGCTCAGAGTCCTTACTTATTATTAGCTCAATGTCCCACAACTGTTTAAGTGCCAGAGCTAGAACCAAAACCCACATCTGATGGGTCCCAAGTTTTCTATACCAGGCTGCACTAAAGTGTTATTTTCTGAAACTGCTAGAGTTTCAGAAGATTAAGCTATTAATTATAGGATTTAATTTCATATTTCTTTTCATTAGGGTGACATGTATGGGGAAAACAGAACGGGTTTATATTTATATGTGATTGAAACTTTCAAAGGGATTTTCCATTTAAAAAGAACTTTAATGGGGTGCCTGGGTGGCTCAGTCTGTTAAGCGTCTGCCTCCAGCTCAGGTCATGATTCCAGGGTCCTAGAAATGAGTCCCACATTGGGCTCCTTCCTAGTCGGGGAGCCCGCTTCTCCCTCTGCCTCTGCCCCTCCCCCCTGCTCATTCTCTCTCTCGCTCTGTGTGTGTGTCTTAAATGAATAAAATCTTTTATTTTCTTAAAAGATTTTATTTATTTATTTGACAGAGATAGAGATCACAAGTAAGCAGAGAGGAAGGCAGACGGAGAGAGGGAAGCAGGCTCCCCGATGGGCAGAGAGCCAATGTGGGGCTCGATCCCAGGACCCTGAGATCATGACCTGAGCCGATGGCAGAGGCTTAACCCACTGAGCCACCCAGGTGCCCCGAATAAAATCTTTAAAAATAAAAATAAAAATAAAAAGAACTTTGATGATCACTGTCTAAAACTCCAGAAACTTGACTGATGCTCACTCTGGTGGACACTGTATTAAAGCAAGACACAGAGATGAATAACATAGTTTCTACCTTCAAGGAGTTCACAGTCTAATGAGACAATTAAAAAAGAATTAACAATGTCCCCCTTTTGCAAGAAACTAAAGACTGGTGAGGTCTAAGTGCCTTGCTCTGACTTAGCTTCCCAGAGGCAGACGGACCTGATCCGATTCTTCTGATCACACCTCAGTGACTCTTCCACACCCTGCCCTCCAAATTCACTTCCTAGTCATACTCTCCATTATTGTTTCTCTATAAATTCAACAAGGACTGCAGAAATTTGAGAGTCCGAATTCACTGTACAAGCACAGCAACAAGGCTGATGATTTCAATGCTCACAGAACCCACTGGGCCACTTTCTTTTTAAAACTGTAATAAACCCGCAAACTGACTTTTATTATTTGGGCTGCTTCAATCTTAAATGGAAAGACTGCTCTGAGAAGCTGTGAGTATTTCGAAGAAAGAGCAGGGTAAGTCAGGCTAAAAGGAGAACTCTTAATGTCCTCTTTCATCATTAGGGCAACTGAAGGTCATTGTAATAGAGAATGCATTTCTGTGACAGGATTCCTATACTCAGAAATGCCCTCTGTGAATTGTTTTTAAATTGTTAACTTCTTTCATTCGTTTATGTAATGACAGCAAGCCAAGACTTCGTGCTGGGGGGATCAAAATGGACACATGAGACACAGTCTCTGTTCAGGCGAAACAGAAACAAATTACTACAAGGGAATGATTAACTCCACTTATGGCAAACAGGGATAGCTTCCTGAAAGCTAAGTCAGGAAAAGGATGAAAAGGAATTTGCCAAGTGGATTGGGGTGGGAGTAGGGAGAGAATGGTGAGGGTAAGCACAGAGAACAGCAAGATGTTGTTGCAAAATGCATGATATGCAAGATGACCTAATTTAGGACTGAAAGTATTAGCTAATGTGCTTGCTCTGTGTTAATCATTTGGACACTGAGCATATCACTACCAAATGGAACTCTTCTGTTCTTATTATTCATAGCTCGTTATGAAACCAACTGCAATCTATGTTTTATCTCTACTACTCCACTGAAATTGATTTTGTAAGTGATCACCAGTGACTTCCTTGTTGCCAAATTTAATCCAGTACACACCTTCAGACATCATCCTACTTGACCTTATAGAGCAAAGGATACAGATGACAACTCCCACCTTTCGACTATATATACTCTCTTCTTGAGAAATGTCTCTCAACCTCTCTAGTCCTTCTTCCTCATCCCCTTTGCCAGATCCTCCTCCTCTATCTGATCTCTAAAGCGTAAGTTCCTCAAGGCTTACTCCACTCCACTTTGCCTCCCCAGATGACAGGAGCTATCCCTATAGTTTAATACCACCCAGATGCCCATGACCTCCAAATGTGTATCTCTAAGCTGACCTCACCTCTGAGCTTCAGTCTTTTTTTTTTTTTTTAAGATTTTTTATTTACTTATTTGACAGACAGAGATCACAAGTAGGCAGAGAGACAGGCGGTGGTCAGTGGGGAAGCAGGCTCCCTGCTAAGCAGAGAGCCCGATGCGGGGCTCAATCCCAGGACACCAGGACCACGACCTGAGCCAAAGGCAGAGGCTTTAACCCACTGAGCCACACTGGCGCCCCTGAGCTCCAGTCTCGTAAATCCAACTGCCTCTCTGCTATCTCCTTATGCTGATCTCTCAGGCATCTCCAAGTTAACAAGTTCAAAAGTAGACCTTATTATTTCTCTCCCTAAAATCCGCTTGTCCCCTCATCATACCAGTCATGACATGTGGAAGTCATTCTTGCCCCTACTTCCAGTCATCAAATTCTGTCAGCTCTCCCTCTGCTGACTTTTCCATGTCCATATTTCTGCCACCGACACCCCAGTCCAGGACACCATCTTGTTGCACCTGGACATCCACTGTCCAGCCCCCTTCCCCGAGTAAAGGGGTACATTCCCCACACAGCCGCCACAGTGACAGTTTAAGTCATTTCACCCCCCTGCTTACAGCTGCTTCTGTAATGGTCATAGTTCTTTCACAAATATTTTAACTCTATCCTCTCATTCTGGTAAGATTCTGAAGTTGGGTGAGGCACGTGACTTTCTTTGGATGATGAAATGGGAGCAAAGGTGGTATGTATCACTTTGGGGTGGAAACTCTAAGAGCCAGAGAGAGGGTACATCACCTTTTTCTCTTCCTCTGCCTTGACAATCACAATGCTCCAGGTAATAGCTGCTCCGTGAGCCTGGGGCCTAGACTCAGGATATACTGGCAAAGTGGATATGCAGCACAAGTGAGACATGAACGGATATAAAGCTCATCTTCAGCAGATCCCAAGTGCCTTACCACAATGAACGAATTCCAATACAGCTAGTTCCTCTATGCCTGCCTAGGCAACCTCATCTTGGACCGCCCTTCCAGCTCACTAGATTCCACTCACATTGGCCCCCTTCCCACCCTCTCACACACTGTTCTTTGCATGGTTCACTCCTCAACCTTCACACCTCACTTCTCAAAGGGGTCTCCCTTGATCACTTTCTCAAAGAAGACCCATCACTGTGATTCTGCATCCCAGCACCCTGACCATTTCCTTCATGGTACATCGGTCTGTAGGAATTACCCAGCTCTTTGGTGTGAACCATCTCTCCCGCTAGGCTGTAAGCACCACGAGAGGAAGAGCTCATCACCACCTCCAGTGCCTAACACTGAACCTTAAATATATTACCCTGTATCTGGTAGGCACTCAAGAACTACCTGTTAAGTAAGTGAACAAAGGAAAAAAGATTCAAAAAGTGGGACCTAAGAAAACAACATAGACGTATCACCTATCCCAGAGGTGAGAGGTGGCAGTTGTGGAACAGTAAGGGAACTCACATTTACTGAGTGACTATGTCGTACGTAACACTAATAGGTGCTTTACTTATGCTCTCTCTCGAGATTCTCAATAATCCTAGGAGGTCAATATTAGTATCTTCACTTTATAGATCAGGCAACTGAGACTCAACCTGCTCAAGCAGCAAAACCAGTAGCAGCAGCAGTTTTAGCCCAGACCTGTTAACCTTTCCTTCAAACCTTGATGCTCCCTTCCCTAGAAATTAAACTGCTACTAACTAGATTTCATCATTAAGTTTCTAGTATATGTATAAACTGCACATACACAAATATATTTCTACCCCAAGAACCAGTTTTTTTCTGTTTATCTTTTTTTTTTTTTAAGATTTTATTTATTTATTTGACAGAGATCACAAATAGGCAGAGAGGCAGGCAGAGAGAGAGAGAAAAAGAGGAGGAGCAAAATGCTGACTTGGGGCTCCATCCCAAGACCCTGGGATCACAATCTGAGCAAAGGCAGAGGCTTTAACCCACTGAGCCACCCAGGCACCCCTGTTTATCTTTCCACATGTCTCTTGTTATCTGGGACAAGTATAACAGGATGATAAAATAAAACCAAACTAAAGATAAATCAGATATTCTTTTGGACCTTTTTTCTCAAATCTTTTTCTTCTCAGAGTAAAGAAACAACTACAGTTGAGAAGGAGGTCTGAATTCTATTCTGAGTTCATTTTATAGAATTTGAGATTGGGACACCTGGGTGGCTCAGTCATTAAGTGTCTGCCTTCAGCTCAGGTCATGATCCCAGGGTCCTGGGATTGAGCCCTGAATCAGGCTCCCTGCTCAGCAGGAAGCTTGCTTCTCCCTCTCCTACTCCCCCTGCTTGTGTTCCCTCTCTTGCTGTCTGTCAAAACAAAACAAAACAAAACAAAACAACTTAGTGATTCTATCAGAGTAACCAGTAGATACCAGTAGATATACCTAGATAACACGGACTGTAAATCCCCCAGTGTTTCTTTTACTCTCTATCAGTGAGAAGACCCTGAACAAAAAGGACATACACAATAAACACAAAGGAGATCAGGAAGAGCTATTTTAATTTTCTATTAAACATTCTTCCAAAAGCATTATTTTACCCCGTATCTTACTAAGTTATAAGAAATAACATTAGCATTAGAAAAAGCAGGAAGATAAATTAAATGTGGATAATTAATTAAACTAAATTTATATGAAATAGGAAAATGAGAACAAAGGACTGAGCACTTGAGATAGTTTAAAAGCTGTGCATCTCAAAGCGAGCTTTATTTGTTCAATTATTTTTAACAACAGCGTTTTATGACCAATACACTGATTTTTTTTTTCAAGAAGGAAAGTCATTTAAAAAATGTTTTTATTTTAAAAATAGGCCTGCATTCAGTTGTAGATTTTTTCCCCCAAACTCTGATCAGATTTATTTTGATTTGGGAAAAAAATATCATTCGGTGGCATGAAATGCAAAATTTCAGTCTTTTTAAAAATATCTCTGAACAGAGTTTTAAAAACTATTAATGGAAAATAGATTAAGTGCTCAACACTAATTACTGGCTAGCTCCTGGCATTCAGTTTCTTCCTTAGTTCTCCAGAGGAAAACTTAAGTTGAATCTTCAGCAGAATGATCTTTAAATATACTTTATAAGCAAAATGAGAGTTTTTGTTTACATAGTTTTTAGATTTTACTGTTCCTAATTTTATTCCGAAACTCAATGTTACCCCAAACCATAATTACCATATTAACTTTGTAATGCACAGTTGTATGTAATTCAGCTAGCAGTAGTACATCATCAGGCTCTGTCCGCCCAGAGCTTTGGAAAACAGGACTGGTCAAACCCATTTAAAAACAAATCTCACGCAATTTGCCAATGTGTAGTTTCCGTCTAAGTTCTGACAATGAAGTATATAGACAGATATCTATATATCTCATCTTAATTTGCAAAAGTTCTTCACAGCTTAGCTTTGCCCGGCTGAAGCTGAAGATTTTGTAACTTCATAGCCAGACCCATGTTGCCAGTGATTTTCAATTTGCCTTGAAAGAAGGCCTGTAAGAAGAAAGAAAATTTATTACTTGGTATTTTTTTGTTTTGTGATTGCTTATATTTCTAGACGATCCAGCCCTGAGATCATTTGACTTATCCAGGTTTTTTAAACTTTCTTCAAAATATGAAACTTGGCTTGCTGGGTCAGATTTGAAACTAGATTCCTCAAAAGGAAGGCTTTGTAAAAAGCATACTTTACAAAGAGCAGTCAAAAACCACATCTTTCCCAGATGTCTTCTCTTAGAAATTGAGGCTACCTTTATCTGCCTTTGTCACCGATGGTACATTCTCCAAATAGGAAGTGAAGTGGGTTCATACTAGATGGTTTGTTTAAAAATACTACATGTGTGGGGTGCCTGGGTGGCTCAGTGGGTTAAAGCCTCTGCCTTTGGCTTGGGTCATGATCTCAGGGTCCTGGGATCGAGCCCCGCATCGGGCTCTCTGCTAGGCAGGGAGCATGCTTCCCGTCCTCTCTGCCTGTTTCTCTGCCTACTTGTGATCTCTCTTTGTCAAATAAATAAATAAAATCTTTAAAAAAATAAAAATAAAAATAAAAATACTACATGTGGATCAAGAATATGAACTAAGGGGTGCCTGGCTAGCTCAGTCAGTGTAGCATGTGATTCTCGATCTCTGGGTTGTGAACTCGAGCCCCACAGTGGATACAGAGATTACTTAAAAATATAATTTTAGGGGCGCCTGGGTGGCTCAGTGGGTAAAGCTGCTGTCTTCGGCTCAGGTCATGATCTCGGAGTCCTAGGATCGAGTCCCGCATCGGGCTCTCTGCTCATTGGAGAGCCTGCTTCCCTCTCTCTCTCTCTGCCTGCCTCTCCATCTACTTGTGATTTCTCTCTGTCAAATAAATAAATAAAATCTTTAAAAAAAAAATAATAATTTTAACAACAACAAAAATATGAACTGAAATTTTCAGTAGTCTGCTGGGAAAAAAAAGCACATGAATAACACACTTAGATACTCTTGGGATTCAGCACAATGTGGACGAAATGTCACCAATTTTGTTTCCTTTTTTGGTCTACATGATAAAGGACTGATCCCTACAGAGGGAGGACAGGCAGCCTGCTCAGACTGAGGGGCTGGTGTCAATCTTTGGCTTAAGAAGAAGAATCAAACCAATCCGAAGTGCAGAGCCACAATTTGTTCCATTTAACAAATGCCTGGGATTAAATCACTTGATGCTTGCTAAATTTATCATGTAATGAAATCCTGGGAAAACTTTAGAGAAATAATAGCAAATTTGGGAACAGAGGATGATTTCCCTGCTATGATCTCAGTCTTTTAACTCAACTGTTAAAATAAGGAAAAGCTAGATGAAAAAAGTTTCCAGTAGTCTCCGCTTTTTAAGCACATATATTAAGAAATTAGGAGCTCTTCTGCCTTATCCACGCAAATGCACGGAACTCTGCTTTTTCTACACCTTCTGGTAAGGGTGACTAATTCCTTTTTTTTTCCCCCTCCTCTGTCTGGACAAACTAAATATTTCCTTTCTATATGGCACAGAGCCTTCTGTCTGATGACTTAAAGGTCAGGTGTCTCAGAACACAATATATTTAACATATGTCCTTAAAAAAATATGGACCAGCAGTACCTAAAAGAGAAACTCACCATCTTTCCTTTTTTTTTTTTTTTTAAATTAAAAGAGAAAATGACTTTTTATTTACTAATTATTATAGAGAAAACACAAGTCTTCTCCCTTTAGGGCATGCAAACATAAGGATCATTTTAATCTGGCCCCTAGGTGTTCTTCGTGTGTGCTTTACACTGGAGAGACACTGCTTTGTTTCAACTGTAGCCAAACACTGAAAATATAATTTCCAATGCATTTAATGGTTTCCAGTCAAATCCTCTAAGCAGAAGGGAAGACCATTAGCATAGTAACAGAAGTATCTGCCGATTTTTATCTTTAATTCCTTTGGGTGCCAACAGGTGTTCAAGAAAAATAAGCCGATTCTTCGCTCCCCCAAATGGGTGGTAAATAGATAAACTGGGAACGAGGGCAGCTGATGTGTGAAGTCTGATCACCCTGCCAAGGAAGTGGCTGGAGTGCACAGTGGAACGAGGAGCAGTGGGTGGGAAGGAGGAAGACAGCCAGCTCCTATACTGGTGGCCTCTGTTTTGTCCAGAATTTTGGAGCAGGCTCCGTGGGTGGAGATGTCCATGCCAGTGGTGTCAAGTAAGTTGAAACATCACAGATGCAAGTCTCTCACTTGTCAAAGCATCAACTGAAATAGGCTCAGTTGCTTAGAGAAAACATTTTAAAAAGGAATACTAGTGTGCGTCAGATTTAGTTATTTTATCCAGTCTTTTGGATTACCAGGCGGCTGTAAGAATGAGACCTAAAACAGATCAGGCTGAGGCAACAGAAAAATCAGTTCACAATGCAAAGCAGCATCTCAATTTCTTTCTGTTTTTTTTTTCTCTGGCTAAAGAAAGCTAAATGTATCAAGTCTGTTCAACACTGGGTGACTAACGAGTAGAAGACCCTCGATGACTGGGGACCAGGAAAACCCATACATCAGTACACTTCAAATACAACTTAATCCAGCAACTGATTAGTGAAAATCTAAAAATGTCAGGCACTGTGCTAAGTTCTGTAGACATGAGGACAAAAAAAGATGTGGTTTGTTCCTTTGAGACACTCGTGATCTAATGTTAAGGAAATACGCGCATTGTGACTAATCTAATGTGACAAGCGCTAAGCTTGCTTCCAGTAGATGGCCCAGAAGGGACTGGCCACAGTTCTTCTCAACTGGTAAGGTGGTCTTTGGGGATAACATCTGAGCTAATTTTGAAAGAAAAGGAGTTTGTCAGGGAAGGCCGTTCAGACAAAAAGAGCACGGGCAAAGACAGGAAATGTAAAAGGTCATGCGTTTGTTCGCATCGCTCTACTCCGGACTGCTCCTGCTCTCCACCTGTGCACTGCTAACTTCTGGTCATTCTTACGAACTCAGTGTAAGTGTCACTTCCTCTGTGAGGCTTTCTCCGATGGTTCAGGGAGACACGGTGTCCCACCGCCCCACGCCACCGCCACCCACAAGCTAGGCACGGCACCCTGGACTGGATATTCGGATACACTCACTCTTTTACAGAATTGCCTCATACCACATGGTGAATGCCCTGTACAGGAGAACTCTTTCTTATTCATCTGGGTACTTCCGGCACACAAGACAGAGCCTGGCACACAGCCTGTACCACAAATGTTTGTCATTTGTTAAGCATCATTTGAACGTGTCATTTGAACGTTTTAGGGAACACTGAGTTTTGTGGGTTTGACCACTTTCCACTTTATGGTATGAAATGAAGCTGAGGCAGGACATGAAACAGTGGACTAAAAGACCTACCGACTAGGAAAGAATCTCCATCGTACTTACCGTCTGAGGATTCATTTTACCAGTCATCAAAGCCAGTAAGTCGGAGTCAGCCATAGTAATTGTGCAGTCAGCCTTCTTATCTAAAACAGAGATATGCAGGACAAGAAAAGAGAAAAGGGGAGTATTCAGTTTCATGTACACACTTCAGTCAAAAGCCACCAACTGCAACAGCTTGCCTCCAGCACCGGAGCAGTGTGGGGAAGAGGGTACTCACGAACTCTTCAATGGCAGACTGGTAAAATGTGACATAAATTACAAGCATCCTCAATATTTAACAAGAGGGAATCGATTAAGTTAATTACTGGGGCACCTGGGTGGCATAGTCGGTTAAGTGTCCGACTCTTGTTTTCGGCTCAGGTTGTGATCTCAGGGCCGTGAGATTAAGCCCTGTGTTGGGCTCCCTACTCAGCATGGAGTCTTCTCAAGATTCTCTTTCCCTCTGCCCCTCCCGCTTGTGCTCTGTCTCTAAAATAAATAAATCAATCTTTGAAAGAAATCAGTCATCATATTCACATAATGAGATGCAATGCAATCATTAGATGATGTGGAGCTACATTTACTGACCTGAAAAGAGGTTCATATTATACTGTATCATGCATGATACTATTATACAAGCCAGTTATAAAACAAACTGTGAGCATGGTCCCACTTTTGCTTAAAAACAGATATTCATATGAAAAAACATCTATAAATACATAGACACCACTGTATTAATAGTAGTTATGGTGGTGCCCAGACTCTAAGGTGACCCCTGTGATGCCTGCCTCCTGTGTTCATGCCTTTGGATGTGCCCTTGAATATAGGAAGGACCTGTGACTTGTTCTAGCCAAGATAATCTGGCAAAGGAGATGGGATGTCATGCTTGTGGTTCTGTTATGCTATCTAAGAAGACTCTATCTTGCTAGCAGACTCACTCTCTCTCCTGCTGGCCTTGAATAAGCCTCACCAAAAGTGACCCAGCTGACACCCTAATCTTGGACTTAGGTTCCAGAACTGTGAGAAGTAAGTTTCTGTTGTTTATAAGCTATTCAGTCTGTGGTATTTTGTTACAGCAGCCCAAATGGACTAAGATAGCAGTAAGTTATTAAAGCACAGCATGCCCATATTATTAAATAGTTAAAACAAGACTGGAAGGTAAAAGTTTTTTTGGTTTTTTGAAGATTTTATTTATTTATTTGACAGAGATCACAAGTAGGCTGAGAGGAAGGCAGAGAGGGGGGAAGCAGGCTCCCTGTTGAGGAGAGCGCCGGATGCAGGGCTCAATCCTAGGACCCTGAGAACATGATCTGAGCTGAATGCAGAGGCCCAACCCACTGAACCACCCAGGCACTGCAAAAGCTAAAAGTTTTTATTGTATGTCTTCGAACTTAAGGACAGACCCTAAAAAGACTGAGATTCAATGGCTATTCCATCTTTGCTTCTAACAAAATTTTCTTATTACTGGGGGAAAAAAATGTGTGAAGCTTTGAAAATGAAGGGATTTATAGTCCAAAAAATTTAGTTCCCATGTAGATATATATCATTAAAGAGCAGGGTAGAAAAAAAGCTAGCAAACAGAGTGCTGGGCGTGATTTATAGTTGGACTTGATTGTAGTATTTTAAGAAAGGACTCTCAGTCATTGAAAAGTGAGTTTAGGGGCACCTGGGTGGCTCAGTCAGTTAAATGTCTGATTCTCCACTTCGACTCAGTTCATGATCTCAGGGTTGGGAAATCGAGCCTCACGGAGAGCTCCAGCGCTGGTCATGGAGCCTGCTTAAGGATTCTCTCTCTCTCCCTCTTCCTCTGCCTTCCCCTCATTCCCCCTCTCTTAAAAAAAAAAAAAAAAAAAAAGGTTGTTTAGGAAAGTCTGCTACTTCTGTAATTATCAGTGCTTATTGCTCACTTGTCTTCCATGGACTCACTGGATCTTTGAACAACTTCTGAGGATGAGAGAGCTCAAAGAACTTGCTCGCAATCACAGAGCTGAAGAGTTGAGCTACATCTGAAAGCAGCTAAAGCCCATTACTCCCAAGCACTATGGCTTCTGATTTGTTACGGGAAGGATACAAAGATTGAACAGCTCAGTTTGTTGTTGTTAAGAAGGCTCCATGCCCCAAGTGGGGCTGAACTCACAGCCCTGAGATCAAGACCTGAGCTGAAATCAAGAGGAGGATGTTTAAACAAATGAGCCACCAGGTGCCCCAACAGCTCAGTTTTAACCAGGCCTTCACCAGTTCAATAGTATTTGATGAATCTAGATGCCTTCTCTGTTCCCCAAGCCCTTTTGCAGAGTTTCAAGACAAGTCTCACGTGTTCAAGCAAAATTAATGTTTAATATATGTACTGGGGAGAAATCAATGACTTACTAAGCACTTACTATGCTAAGGTGCTTTATGTATCTCATTTAATGCCCACAACAGCTCCATGGATAGATATTATTCTCACCATTTTCTAGATGAGACAAGTGGACTCAGAGAGGGTATATACCTAATAAGTGGCAGGGCTGTGGTCTGAGCCCAGTTTGGGTGTCTCCAAAGGCTATGCTCTTTCTACGGTATCTTGGGGATACAAGATGCTGAGGCCTTCTATATCATGTTGCCCATAAAGGGGCAGGGTTGAGAACTCAAGTTGATGCAGGGCAGAATAAAGGAATGAAAGCTAATGTGTCATGTTAAGATTAATCAAAGTTGGCTTCCTAGAGATATGCTGTATGAGTTGTTTTAAAGGAGAGGAGGGAGGGGCAGAATTCATAGACAAAGACACCTAGGCAGGAGGAAAAGAGTATGAAAAATGCATATTAAATCTAAAAATCTTTAATCATCATTACCAAACTCTTAGAATATAAACAAATGAAATACTTGTAAGGAAATTTTACTTCGTCAGCAGTAAGTAAACCTCTCAACACTGTGCACATGCCAAAAGAACTAGCAATTCTCTTTAAGATGCTAGTTCAAACTAGGACAGGTTATTAATGCTTTAACATAGCTGATCTCTAACAAATGGGCATTTGTTGGCTGATGTAAACGGAGCTGGCTATTTCCAGTGGTGGCTTTCACTGGGTAAGTCCATATTTCAACGCCACTCCCAGCTGCCAACAAGTATCAGTTTCAGCAGAAATTACCTTGCTCCAGGATAAAATCCCTTCAGGTCTGGGATGGGGCACCTACTATGGGAAGAGCTCACGGCCAGATATACAGGGAATAAGGTTTTTTGAAATTATTTAATAGCTTTCCATAAGCTAATTATCTTTCATAACAAACAGTAATAAAAAAAAATAGGAGAATTTTTTTTTAAATATCACCTTATCATCTGCCTGGGAGTATCAGAATATAATCCTAAAATAACTATTTTCTAAAAGTTCTTTTTATTTTTAAAAGCTTAACTCTAGATTAAGCTTCAGTTTTTCTTCCTACACCACATTAGAGTGGCAACTCATAAAGTGAAAATTTATAGTTATTGTTCTGCCTACTCATTTTGAGGGGAAAAAAAGCAACTATATGTACTTCAGGAACTTTCTACCACATTACCATCCTGCCCACACAAGATGTCCTTACTACTGTCTCTTCCTTCCTGAATCTCTAGTTGATTCCTTACTCAGCGCCACTCAACATTTTCTCGTGTCTCCAAGCTCTAAACTCTATTCCAAGAGCTCTGCCAACCTCCCTTCTACCTCAAAATGCCCCTGAATATGCCCAGAGATGCCCAGAGAAAGAAGTATCATCCCTCCTTGCTACTTGCTAAAGCCCCCCCTGTGCTCCTGACATCATCCACTCCTCCAGGACCTCCCTCAATAATGTATCAGTAACAAAACTCTCTCATCTTTAAGAGACTTCCTTCTCCTACATAGCTACTAGGTCCCATCAACTTTACCCTGAATACCCTGGTAACTACAATGTAACAGCATCTTCTTTTACTACTGCCAACATTCAGGTTATCCTTTCTGCTCACTCAGATGGTGGCAACATCCATCCTCCAAACTGCTCCCTCTGCATCTAATTTCTCCCTTTCCAATTCATCAGTTCTAATGCACCAACTTCATCCTCTAAAACACAGTCCTGACTTTCACTTTGCCACTTACAAAGCTTTAATTGGATTGATTATATATCAAATCACTTTCAAAGTTCATAGCATGATATTTTAAGCTTTCCAAAAAGGTGGTCCCAATACATCCTATTTTTTTAACTGCCCCAGGCATGCAATCCAACAAGAGAAATGAACATAAAATACAACACACAAATGTAACCTGCTGAATACTTACTAAGCATCATTCATTCATTTTAGTTATTTATTTCACTGAAAGCCTACCATGTATCAGGTGCTACTGTGGGCAAGGGGAATGCAGCAGTGAACCTAACAGGCAAAAAGCTCTGTCTTCATGCAGTTTACAATTCAAGTGGAAGAGAACGACAAAAAGGAAACAAGTAAAATATAATAGAGTAGATCAGATGGCAGGAAGTGCTATAAAGAAAAATAAGGCAGCAAGGGATAATAGGGAGTAGTTAACAGGGCTGTGATTTAAAAGCATTAAGGCTGGCGCGCCTGGGTGGCTCAGTCAGTTAAGCATCTCGTCTTTGGCTCAGGCCATGATCCCAGGATCCTGGGATCAAGCCCCACACTGGGCTCCTTGCTCAGCGAGGAGCCTGCTTCTCCCTATCCCTCTGCCTGCTGCCCCTCCACTTGTGCTCTATCAAATAATTAAGTAAAATATTTTTTAAATAAACAAATAAAATAAAAGCATTAAGGGTAAGGAAGGGCTCACTGAGAAGGTGACATCTGGGCGAAGATCCAAAGGAAATAAGAGAACAAGCCATGAGAATATTAAGGGAAGACAATTGCAGGCAGAGCAAATATAGTAGAAAGCCCCTAAACTGGGAACACCCCATGTTTCAGCTATGGCAAAGAGGCCAGGGTGACTGGAGCAAAGTAAGGGAGAGAAGTAAAACAGAAAAGTGGGGCCAGATCACATAATGCCAATATAAGAACTCTGGCTTTTACTGAGTGAGCTAAAAGCTTTTGGATGGCTTTGAGCAGAGGAGAGTCACAGTCTGACTTAAGTTTCTAGATAGACAGATAGACAGACAGTAACTCCAGCTGGTGCATGGAGAAGAACCTGTAGGGGGCAAGGTTAGAAACAGGGAGACCAGGCAAAAAAATGATGGAGGCTTAGACCAAGGTGGTAGTAGTAGAGGAAAACAGAATTTGGCTGATGGATTAGACTGTGAAAACAGGAGTTGATGAGGACAAGGTTTTTGTACCAAGGAACTAGTAGGACGCAGAACCGATTTATGGAGATGGGGAAGATAGATGATGGGAGGAATATATAATTAAAGGGGAGTAGGAGCAAATCAGAAATTCAGTTTTATACATATTAGCTTCAGGATACCTGTCAAGTATCCAAGTAAACTTGTCAGTTACGCAGTTGGTTATACATCTGGAGTTCAGTGGCTGAGTCCATGCTGAAGATACCCAGGAGTCAGCAGTGTAGGGATGGCTTTAAATCCCTAGAGGGATTTAGAGGGGATCCCCAGGGAGTGATTGGAGATAGAACTGAGCCTTGGAGCATGCCAACACTAAGAAATCTGGAGATGAGGAGTAAACAGTAAGGGAGGCCAGGAAGGAACGTCCAGTGGGTAAGAGGAAAGACTAGAAGCCTAATAGGAAGGCTGAGAATGAGCCACTGAATTTAGCATCATGGTGGTCACTGGGGATGTTGACAACACAGTTTTGGAACAGGGATGCAGATCAAAGCTGCCTGGAGCGAGTTCAAGAAAGGCTGGGATGAGAGGAAGTGGAGACTGAGTATAGACAGGACGTCTGAGGCCCTGTAACCATGTCCTGGAAGCATGTGCTTTACAGGATACTTGAGAGAGAATTCTCTTAATCTTGGCATCAACCCTATGAAATAGATACCATTTATTATTCCCATCTCCAGTTCAGAAAACTGAGGCTGAGGGAAGTTAAATAATTTGTTCAAAGCCAGAATTGGTGAATGGCAAGGCCAGGACCCCAACCCAAGTTTGTCTAATCCTAAAGACTAAAATTGGCAACTCTATCATGGAGCTTCCCAATCTTTGGGAGGAGACAGCTGTAACACTAGTTTCTTTAACAAGTTCCTACACCTCTGAAGCCAGACCTTTTAGGAAACACCAAAACAGACCCCCATCTTCCCTTGCGTACATCAGGGCTTCTATAAATGAAGGTGTCACTGCACTGACCTGAGTTAGGAAGCACTGACCCTTTGCCATTCTTCACATCCACCACCCAGGTGGCTTCTTTACCCTCAGGGCCATCCTTCACCTTGAAGGCAAAAATACCACCGATTTTCTTCACAAACTGTTCCCCTTCCTGGAAAGGAAAAACAAAACAAAACAAAAAACACTGGAATTATATTGTGTTTGTTTCTCTGGCTTTTTCTCTAAAGTTAATGTTTAAACAGACACATGATGTGGGCAGCAGGGCCAGCAGCAGTCCCTAAGCTCCCTCACGATCTTTTACCCAGAAAAATCTGAACCGCAAGAGGTGACAACTCCCTCGTCTGCCAAATCTTTTGTTAAATTCAGCTTTCCGGATACAACTGGTGGAAGAAAAGGGAGAATGCGGGTTGCACAGCAGTAGGTTCTGTAAGTAGTTTCCCTTATATGAGCAATTTCTTAAAGATTGACTCTGGACTATCTAAATGTGGGAACCCCCCATTCTTTCTTTTTTAAAGCAGGTAAATTATTTTACATGTGTTTCTGGTTTCCCACAATCAAAACAAAGATAAGGAGTTCTGAGAGCCGTCTTTTATTCTGAGGGGGGTGAGGGAGCTGACAACGTTTTTTCTGGATTAGTATAAAGAATTATACAAGTAATACACCAACCACCAATTGCTTTTGAATCTTAAGGGAATGAAACTGAAAAGATAACTTCAGATCCATATCTCTGTAGGCTGGTTTCCTTTCTCCCTCCCTCTTCTCTTCATTCCTACTTTTTCTTTCATCGCTCCTTACAGAAATACTTATTGATCACAACAATGATTGGCACCAGACACTGATCTAGGTACTGAGAATACAGAAGTGGGAATTAGAAGGGTAAATGATCAATATGATCACTACAATCATTACGACAACACTGGGATAACTGGAAGCACAGGGGACTAACTAACGATGACAACAAGCTCACATATGTTTCCTTTTTTGTTTGTTTGTTTTTTTAGATTTTATTTATTTTTTGACAGAGATCACAAGTAGGCAGAGAGGCAGGCAGAGAGAGAGAGAGAAAGAGAAGACTCCCTGCTGAGCAGAGATTTTTTTTCCCCCCAGGATCCTGAGATAACGACCAGAGCCAAAGCTGAACCCACTGAGCCACCCAGGCACCCCTCACATTATGTTTCTTAAAAAATAAATTGAAAATGGTAATTCTACTGAAATTACTTTCTTTTTTTTTTTTTTTAAAGATTTTATTTATTTATTTGACAGACAAGAGATCACAAGTAGGCAGAGAGGCAGGCAGAGACGGAGGAAGAAGCAGGATCCCTGCTGAGCAGAGCGCCCAATGTGGGGCTCAATCCCAGGACTCTGGGATCATGATCTGAGCCGAAGGCAGAGGCTTTAACCCACTGAGACACCCAGGCACCCCTGCAATTACTTTTCTTTAAAGAAACACATTTTTGGGGTGCCTGGGTGGCTCAATCAGTTAAGCAGCCAATTCTTGATTTCAGCTCAGGTCATGATCTCAGGATTGTGAGATGGAGCCCCATATCGGGCTCCATGCTGGGCATGGAGCCTGCTTAAGATTCTCCCTCCCTCTCCCTCTGCTCGTCCCCTTGTCCCCTCTAAAATAAATAAGTAAATCTTGAAAGAAAACACACACACATTTTCTGTGGAAAAAATAGGGTATGTTGATAAGCAAAAAGAAAATACAAATCATTCATGATTTTATTACTCAGAGAAAATAATATATTGATATAAATCCCCTCCATCTTTTTTCTCTGCATGTTTTCATAAATGGGATCATATTTATTACATACATGTTTTATAATCCACTTCTATGTTTCCTATCACTATCCTAATTTCTGTGTCATTAAATATTCTTCTACATAATTTTAAATAACATACAGTCTTCATTTGTGTAAATGAACTATACTTCATCTAACCAATACTCTTGCTTGATATATATTTTTTTAAGATTTTATTTACTTATTTGACAGAGAGATCCCAAATAGGCAGAGAGGCAGGCAGAAAGAGAGGGAAGCAGGCTCTCCACAGAGCAGAGAACCCGATGTGGGACTCGATTGCAATACCCTGAGACCATGACCTGAGCTGAAGGCAGAGGCTTAACCCACTGAGCCACCCAGGCACCCCTCTTGCTTGGTATTAGATTCTTACTTCTGGGACTTGTAATAATGCTAAGAATAATATTCTTACATCTAAATATTTTTACATAGCCTCATTAATTGAAGCTTAAATTCCTAGAATTAAACACTACTAATTAATAACACTGCATCTGAAATCAACATTGGTTTGAATTCCTGCTCTGCCATGTCCTTCATAACCCAGAGCAAGTTACTAACCCTCTCTGAACCTCAGTTTTCTTCTTATCTGTGAAACTGAGAAGACAATAGCTATTGTCATAGAATTGTATGGTATTTAAAGACCCACAAAGCACAGCGTAACTTCTCAATGTTAGCATTTTGTTGTTGTTGCTGTTTTTATTTTACTGTATGATCTGTGTGCTATTCCTATGCCAATGTTATAGCTTTATAATGTACTTTATACTTTGGTAAAATAAATCCCTGTTATAATTCCTTTCTTCCAAATATTTTTAGACTTGTTTTGGACATTTTTTCATACATGTACATTATAATAATTTAGTTAGTTCTTCTCCCCACCAAAATGCTGTTGGATTTACATGGGGTTACATAAATCTGTTAGATCAGTTTGGGGGAGAACGTATTTACAATATTAAGTCCTCCCATCCATGAATATGGTATATCTTCAAGTTTTTTTTGATGTCTGTTGGCAATATTTTGTCAATTTTTTCCCATACAGGCTTTTGTACATTTCTTACCAAGTTTATTCTTAGGTGTTTATATTTTATATGGCTCTTAGTATTTTTATTCCATTTCATGAGTGGGTTATTGCAAATATATAAAAAACATATTAATCTTAGAATGTTTATTTTAGAACTATCTTTTATAATTTCTAATGGTTTTTATTCCCACCTTCTTTATTTCAGCCTTGCATTCCTGCAATTAGACACAAGATTTTTGCTTTTAGTATAATATCCATTTATTTTTTTAACTTATTTTATTTAAATTCAATTACTTAACATATCATTAGTTAATAATTAGTTTAGTTAACATATCAATTTCAGATACAGAGTTCAGTTATTCATCCATTAGAAATAATACCCAGTGCTCATTATATCACATGCCCTCCTTAATGCCCATCACCCAGTCACGCCATGCCTCCACCCACCTCCCCTCAAGCAACCCTCAGTTTGTTTCCGAAGAGTTAAGAGCTTCCTATGGTTTGTCTAATATTCATTCTTTTTAAAAAGATTTAACTGTTTGATATGTTTAGGCACTATGTTATAAGTACCTGAAATACTCAAATAAGTATTATCCTCGAGAAACTTGCATAGACTGATTATCAGATACCAACCTCTGTTTCTATGTGAGGACAGAGCCTGGCCTAAGCTCGTTCTTTCTTTTTGTTGTGTTTTGTATTTTAGTATATTCAAAGTTGTGCAACGACCACCACTATCTAATTTTAGAATGTTCTTATCACCCCTAAAAGAAACTCACAGCCACTGGTAGTCGTCCCCCTTCTCCTCTCCTGCTAGCCTCTGGCAACCACCAATCTACTTTCTATCTCTGTGGATCTGCTTATTCTGGACATATCATCTAAGTGGAATCACACAATACAAGGTCTTTTGTGATTTTACTTAGCATCTTTCAATTAACCAAATGTTTTTAAGGTTCACCCAATCCACGCTGAAATATGTATCAGTAATTCATTCCTTTTTCATGACCAAATAACACTCCATTCTGTGGATGTGGCATATTTCATTTAGTCATTCATCAGTTGCTGGCTGCTTTCCTTTTTAGCTATTATGAATAATACTCCATGGACATTTGTATACAAGTTTTTTACATGAACACAGGCTCCAATTTTTCTTAGGTATATATTTAGAAGTGAAATTTTCTGGGTCATAAGGTAATGTTTAACTTTATGAGAAACTACCAAACTAAAGTAGCTGCACCATGTTACAGTCCTACCAGCAATGAATGAAGGTTCCAATTTTTCTACATCCCACAGACTTTTGTCTTTTTATTTAATTTTCTATTTAATATTTTTAAATTTATTTAATTCTTTTTTAGTGACCTCTCCATCCAGTATGGGGCTCAAACTAATGACCCTGAGATCAACAGTCACATGCTCTTCTGACTGAACCAGCCAGGCACCCAGGCTTTTGTCTTTTTAATGTTAGTCACCCTAATGGATGTGTCAATCTTTTTCATATACTATATAACATACCTGAACCTACTCAGAAACAAGAAGCTATTCTAAAGCTATTCTAAAAATATTTACTCTAGGCCTACTTATCTCAACAATCACGGGGGCATTTCTTACATGTGGGTGTCCTGGAATTAACTCTCAATATTTTCCAGTTAAACCTAGAAAGCTAAACTTCTTGTGAGACTTTTTTTTTTTTTAAAGATTTTATTTATTCATTTCTCAGAGAGGGAGAGAGAATGCACAAAATGGGGGAGAGGCAGGCAGAGGGAAAGCAGGCTCCCTCCTGAGCAAGAAGCCTGATGTGGGACTCAATCCCAGGACCCTGGGATCATAACCTGAGCTGAAGTCAGACACTTAAGGACTGAGCTACCCAGGTGCCCCTCTTGTCAGATTTTTAAAGAGAAATTCTCTTATTTTGGCTTCCCTTAAAATATCTCACTCAAATTATTATAAGTTAGCTTTAGGAGAAATTATTAATGACAATAATAATCTTTTTAGGGCCATAAAGTTTTCAAATCTTTTTATATACATTATTTCTTTAATCTCCATAAAACCTTGTAAGTAGTTGGGCAGGTACTAATATTAGCTCACTGAGCAGAAAAAACAAGTGAGGCTCATAAAGGTTAAGAACCCTCTTTGGGCTATTCTTTATCCTGTTTCCAAGTAACCCATCTAATATAACCCATCTAACAATAACATAAGCCATCTAACACTTCCAGGTGTGAATTTCTTAAATGTGATTCCCAAGAGCCTACAGGAGGGAGGATTTTACACATCATTCAGGAGTCTTCATAATCTGAGGGGTATGTATCTGTTCCTATCCTCCCACTTTTTTCATCCTCCTCAGGCTTTATGTTCCAACAATACCGATCATCTTGAATTCCATAAACATATGTGTCTCCACGCCCTCACTTATGCCCTGTCCCAGCTCACTCACCTCCTCCTACTCACATTCCCACCCCAACTGCATCAAGTCCTCACTCACTTTCTAATTCTCCTGGGAAGGCTTTTCTACCTGTACTGGACAATTTCATAGCCCTCTGCCCATGCATCCATGTTTCTTATTAAAACAGTATTTTTATTTCCTGGGGATATCTCTCCCTGTCTATCTTCCCACTGAACTGTGTTCCCTGAAGGGCAGGGACATACAGTTAGTAAACAGTACAACCAAAACTCAGTCCCAGTTTGGTTTAACTTCAAATTCAGTGCTTATGTTGTTTGACCATACCACACTGCAACGTAGATTACATTAATACTTCCAATTTAAGCCCATGAAAACAGTGTATTTTCATAAATGAATTTTAAGTTCAAGTGTTCTCCACATTCCTTGAGATCTTTTATTCCTCAAGTTTCTTTGAAGATAATCTAGAAGAATAGGTTAATAATCCTGGTGTGGTGGGCCATCCAAAAGCCAGGTTCCTTTGAGGCCAGCAGCTCATGAATGACTATTTCTAGGTGTATCCATGCCATCTGCATGCATAATGCCTCAGAAACAGACACCAACAAGTCAGAGCAGGAAAACTCCAGCAAACATTCAGAAATTCTACTTGGCATACTTATGGAGAAATTCCTCCCACCTCCTTAAAACCGATGTAGATTAATTTTACACTTGCTGTTACTTTTAAGATCTGATCCTCTTATAATATTTTTCATCGAAGAAGTGAGACATGGTAAGGAAATGGACAGGGGGAGAGTTAAAACAGGAAAGAAAATACACATTTGTTACGAAACTAAAGATCATTAATACTAAGAAAGTTCTAAGTGCCTCCTTGAGTGAAAAAAAAAGTATTTCTTTCTGAGTAGGCAAAAGGTCAAGGAGTAGGTTCTGTCTCAAACTTAACTGGAACAAAAAGTTAAGGCAGAATTCAAAGAAGGGCAATGGGTATTGCTAACAGACAAAAGTGGAAATAAAATCTCTGGCCAGATTTCCTTTGCTAATGTAGAAAATGCATGAATTGACAAAAGATTTCAAGACTTTCACTTTCTAGTCTTCACAAACATTTAGGAACCTTACAGTCGTGGGAAGGAAACAAGCGGACAAGGTCCCCACCAAGTGAGGTTACAGAGGGAGGAGAAAAGAATTAAAACAGGAGCTGGAGGAATGAATTGCAAAGCTAAAAGAAGACTGTGAAATAAAAACAGCACTGCTTTGTTAATCTGAATAATGAAGTAGTCCATGATTGACTTATAGCTTACCAGATACTCTCTAATTTTTCTAATTTATTTTATTTTATTTTTTTGGACAGAATAAAGTTGGGGGGGGAAAAACAGGACAACTTGGCAGAAGCAATTATCCTATGGGTTGCTCTGCAGGCAAATATTGGTGGTGAGAAAAAAAAAATCAAGCCGAGCCCTGATAGAGTCCAACTTCAGTTCAGTGGACATGTATAAATAAGTAATTAAACAATAACAAGAGCGGCATCTGACTGGCTCAGTCAAGAGACCATGTGACTCTTGATCTCAGGGACAACTGTTTAAGCCCCATGTTGGGGGTAGAGATTATTTAAAACAAAAGCCCAATAATGAGAGGTTTTTTCTCCTATTAGATTGGCAAAGATTTTTACTTTTTAAATTTTTTTAATAGATTTTTATTTATTTGATGGAGAGAGAGAGCACATCATGGGGAGCAGCAGGGGGAAAAGCAGGTTCTCTGCTGAGCAGGGAGTCCAAAGCAGGGCTCGATCTCAGGACCCTGGGATCACGACCAGAGCCTAACACAGATGCTTAAACAACTGAGCCACCCTGGCGCCCCAGACATTGGCAAAGATTTTTTTTTTTTTTATGGATTTTATTTATTTATTTGACAGAGATCACAAGTAGGCAGAGAGGCAGGCAGAGAGAGAGGAAGGGAAGCAGGCTCCCTGCTGAGCAGAGAGCCCAATGCCAGAATCGATCCCAGGACCCTGAGATCATGACCTGAGGAGAAGGCAGCAGCTTAACCCACTGAGCCACTCAGGTGCCCCTTGGCAAAGATTTTTAAAAGACCAGCCAATACACAGAAGGTATAAGGAAAAAACAATCACTCCTATGAATTGTTATTAAGTCTGTAAACTAGTACCCTCTTTTGGTGGAAGCTTGGCAATACATACCAAAATACAAAATACATGTATCCAACAACTCAATAATTTCCCTTTATTTATGCTATGATGATCATGGCATTAAGTACTTAAAGATGAGTAAAAAAGAACATTTACTATACCACTATTCAACTTGCAAAATTTAAATACAAGCAATGTTCATTATAGGAGGCTAGTATAGATGACACATAAATCAAAGTGTACTAGGTGGTCATTAAAAGCAATGGTAAAGGGACGCGTGGGTGGCTCAGTCAGTTAAGCTGCTGCCTTCAGCTCAGGTCATGATCCCAGGGTCTTGGGATCAAGTCCCACATCTGGCTCCTTGCTTGGCAGGGAGCCTGCTTCTCTCTCCACCTCTGCCTGCCACTCTGCCTGCTTGAGTGTGGTCACTCGCTTTCTCTTTCTCTGACAAATAAATAAATAAATAAAATCTTTTAAATAAAATAAAAGTGATGGTAAGGATTTATATTTATGTGGATGGAACACTGTCAAGAGAATAAAGCAGGTTCTAAAACCCCCATGGTATAAACCCCCATGTAGGTGTATCCCTACAAGATGGTGACAGGACAGGTCTGTAGCTCCCGGACCAGTGCCTGCCTGCCCAGAACCCGCAAACCTGTTCCTCTCTACCACAGGAAGGTCACTGATCATGAAAATCCTAGAAATACAGGGTTCTTTGTGAAGACACATCAGTTGCACTGTTTTCCACTCACAATGCAACCACTCACCTTAGATGTTAATAAATTCTTTATGCTACAATGAAGGAGTTACGTCATATGCACAATGTATGCCTTTCACACTGTAGCACAGATGAAATACACAGCTCGACTGTTCTGAATTCTTTTACTTCAGCCCACTTTGGTCAGCTTAATAGATGTATAATTGGAATTGTGTGACTGTGGTTATTACACAAAAAAGGGAAAAGGACTAGTCTTTCCTCTAGTTCAGATTGTCACAGCATTTTACCAAAGTTCTTTTCAGAACTCAAGTGTGGAGATTAGTACATCCCTGAAATGCACTCTTATCAGAATTACAGAGAAACTATAAAAGACACTCAGAAATCTAAAATAAACTCAATACTTGACAATATCATATAAATTTTTAACTTGTATCATTTCATGACAACACCAGAAATCTATATCTACTTTCTCTAGCCTCAAGGTCCTCTTGGCAGTATTTTGTATAAATCTCACTTACCTCTTCAAGCTTCTTCTCAATCTCCTTGAAGACAAAATTTGCCTTAAATCCATCAGCCGCAGAGCTGGTTGGAACAGCCTCAATTTGATGAGTTCTAAAAGAACTGGGGGAAAGAATCAATTTCAATCCATGGAGTCATACAGATACTAGGTTTTTCAACATTTAAGAGTAGTAATTTCAAGGGACGCCTGGGTGGCTCAGTTGGTTAAGCAGCTGCCTTCAGCTCAGGTCATGATCCCAGTGTCTTGGGATGGAGTCCCACATTGGGGTCCTTGCTCACCAGGGAGCCTGCTTCTCCCTCTGCCTCTGCCTGCCATTCTGTCTGCCTGTGCTTGCTCTCTCCCTCTCTCTCCCTCTGATAAATAAATTAAAAAAAAAATCTTTTAAAAAAAAAAAGAGTAGTAATTTCCAAAACACTCTAAGAACAGAGGTGTTGTATTTCTTACCCAGAGAAAATCATAATTAAGTCCACAAAACAATTCAGCTTTTCTTCCCATTTTCTTCAACAAACACTGAATGCTCACTAGGTACAAGGCATTATCCTTAAAAATACAGCAAACCAGGGACACCTGGGTGGCTCAGTGGGTTAAGCCCCTACCTTCAGCTCAGGTCATGATCTCAGGGTCCTAAGATCGAGGCCCGCATTGAGCCCCACATCGGGCTCTCTGTTCAGGAGGGGGCCTGCTTCCCCCTCTCTCTCTGCCTACTTGTGATTTCTCTTTGTCAAATAAATAAATAAAATCTGAAAAAAAATATATATATATATCAAACCAAAGAAACTTACCCTCATGAAGCCTATATGCTAGTTGGGGAGAGGGACAATGAAAAAGCTAAATAAATAAATAAATAAAGGATATAGGGGCACCTGGATGGCTCAGTTGGTCGAGTGTCTGACTCTTGGTTTCAACTCAGGTCATGATCTCATGGGTTTTGAGATCCAGCCCCTGTCAGGCTCCCAGCTCAGCAGGGAGTATACTTGAAGATTCTCTCCCCCTGCCCTTCTCCCTACTCCTGTAGGCATGCTTACTCTCTTTCTCTCAAATAAATAAATCTTAAAAAAATAAAGAAAGAATACAGTTACTATGAAAAAATAATGGGGCATCTAGGTGCCTCAGTCAACTAAGCGCTCAGCTCTTGATTTTGGCTCAGGTTATGATCTCATGGGTTATGAGATCCAGCCCCCACATCAGGCTCTGCACTCAGAGCACAGCCTGCTTGCTCCCCCTCCCTCTGCTCCCTTCCAGTCAGCACACACCCTCCCCCCCCAATTCTCTTTCTCTCCTTCTAAAACACCATGAAGAAAATAAGGTAGGTTAAGAGGATACAAAGAGAGTATACGTGTATGTTGGGTATTCTATGTATTTTATTTAAATTAACATACAGTGTATTATTAATTTCAGAGGCAGAGGTCAGTGATTGATCAGTTGTATGCATCATTATATCAGGTGCCCTCCTTAATGCCCATCATCCAGTTACCCCATCCTTCCACCCACTCTCCTCCAGCAACCCTCATCCTACAGGTAAGAGTATCCTATGGTTTGTCTCCCTCTGATTTCGTCTTATTTTCCCCCTCCCTTTCCCTATGGAGTTTGATTTTAGATAGCCTGGTCAGATAGGCCTCTCTGAGGAGGTGATATTTAAATTAGGTCTTCAATCCCATAAATGAGCTAGCCATGTAAAAATTTAGGTGGGGAAGCCAGTCCTCAAGTTCTAGTATGAAAAATTTGAGGAAAAAACTAGCTTTGCAGTTAAAGGAACTATAAGAAAGGCCAGTATGACTGGTACAGAGCAGAGACGTAGAAGGATCTAAGGTCACAGAAACCTGCAGAACAAAATAATAAGGAGCTTTAGAGATTATGGTTAGGAATCTGCGTTTTAAATATAATGAGAAGAACTGTACAGTGTAAGATACAGAATATCAAGATACAATTTATATGTTTTAAAAAAACAAATCTGGCTGCCAGCTAGAAAACTTAAAGGCTGCAAAAGAGGGCAGCAGGAAGACTGGGGAATGGCTATGGCAGCAGCCCAGGCAAGAGATAACATGATTAGAACAGTTGCAAGAAGAGGCTGGACTCAAGATTTACATTTTACCTGTGACACAGAGAGGAATTTAGCAAACATCTGCCTATTGGTTGTCTGATAGTTAGGGAACAACTATAGATAAATGACCTGATATAACAAAAGTGATAAGGGAACAGAAGACTGGCTGATGAACCTTCCCCTACCCTCACCCCTACCCTTACCCCTCACTCCTGGGTGGGACATATGTGACATTCTTTAAAACCTTGCTAGAGGGAAAAACCTTGACAATGGCAAGGACTCGAGGCCTCACATTAAAGTTCCTTTGAAACCTCCCTTTTTCCTTACCGCCTCCAAGCCGGTAGTATAACCTGCCATTCCTCACAACCCCATAGTATATAACCTGCCACCTCTCGCAATGTCGTCGGGGAACAACAGCTATTTCCTCCACGGGTCCTGTCCCAGGGCTTTAATAAACCACCACTTTGCACCAAAGATGTCTCAAGAAATCCTTCTTGGTCATTGACTCCAGACTCCACCCCACTGAACCTCTTCACCCATTATTCTAAAACTTCATCAGAAGGAACATAGTCTTTATAGCTACAAAGACCTACGTTTGAATCCCAAGCTGCCTCCGCTCACTAGCTATGTGATTCTGAATAAATTACTTCAGCTCTATGCACCTCTGGTTGGGAGGGAGGGAAAAAGATAGAGAGGGCCAGTGACTTGGCATAATTAATTACCTGGGACAGGGGAGACACCTAGCAGAGCCCCTGGCCCATGGTAAAAAGCGACAGCATGACTGGTATGGGCTCCAAAGCCTCATGTGTTAGATACAGATAGATGAGGGGTCTGAGGAGGAGGAGGGTGTTAGGTAATTTCTCTGACAAACCACAGGCAGGCTGGTGGTAGCTGGCACCCAGATGGGGACAACACAGGAAGGATATATTTGAAGGAGTCAAGAGTACAGCGGTTTCTCGGTAAGTCTGTCTCTATTCTTTCTCCTTCCTTCTGTCTCTTTTTCTTATCTCCCCATCTGCCCCATCCATTTCTCCTTTCTCCTTCCTTTCCTTCCTTCTATCATTTCATAAATATCTAATAAGTGCCTGCTACATCCCAAGCATTGTTCAAGGTAGCGGGTATGTAAGGGTAAACACGTCAGACTTAAGCCCTGTTCTGAGTTGATATTCTTCTAGTGAAGGAGAAAAAGAAATAAATAGACAAAATAACTCCAAGTATTAGGAAGCAAACAAAAAGAGGAACCGACTTCAGGGAAAGCAGTCAAGGAATGAAATCTCAGAGCAACTGAATTTAAGCTAAGACCTTATTTAAACAAGAAAAAGAGCTGGCTATTCAGAGGAAACTGCAAAGATCCTGAGAGAGAAAGGAGCTTAATATGTTAAAAGAAAGTAAAGCAAAACCAGTCACTAGAACATAGTAAGTTGGGGGGAGAGTGATAGGAAATGAAATTGGAGAACTGGGCAGGGGCCAGATCATAGAGGCTAAAGTAGGGAATTTGGGAAGCTACTGAAACGATTAAGGAAGTGAAATACAGTTGACTCGGGCGCCTGGGTGGCTCAGTGGGTTAAGCCGCTGCCTTCGGCTCAGGTCATGATCTCAGGGTCCTGCATCGGGCTCTCTGCTCAGCGGGGAGCCTGCTTCCTCCTCTCTCTCTGCCTGCCTCTCCGCCTACTTGTGATCTCTCTCTGTCAAATAAATAAATAAAATCTTTAAAAAAAATACTTAAAAAAAAAAAAAGAAATACAGTTGACTCTTGAACAACACGGTTCTTAACTGCATGGATCCACTTAGATGTGGATTTTTCCCATAAATATAGTACACTACTGTAGGTATATTTTCTCTTCCTTATGTTGTTCTTAGTATCACCTTCTTTTCTCTAACTCACCCTAAGAATACAATATATAACACATATAACATACAGTATGTGTTAACCAACTTTTCATGTTATCGGTAGGGCTTCCAACCAACAGTAGGCTCTTCTTAGCAGTTAAATTTGTAGGGAGTCAACTGCTTCGGGGAATGTTCAATTGCACAATGGCTCAGCGCCCTTAACTCCCATAGTGTTCAAGGGTCAACTGTAGTTTGTTTAGTGTTTCTTAAAACAGCATAAAGAATGAACTGGCGAGAGGGGATGGGTAGATGTGAGAACAGAGGTGGGAATAATATTTAGGAGGCTGCTGGAATAGTCCAGATAAGAAGTGAGGGTGGTCTGGACTATAGTGGAGGTAGTCCACTAGTGGAAATGGAGAAAGGAAAGTAGATTCAAATATATATATATTTTTAAAGATTTTATTTATTTATTTGACAGAGATCACAAGTAGGCAGAGAGAGAAAGGAGGGGAAGCAAGCTCCCTGCTGAGCAGAGAGCCTGATGCAGGGCTTGATCCCAGGACCCTGAGATTATGACCTGAACTGAAGGCAGAGGCTTAACCCACTGAGCCACCCAGGTGCCCCTCAAGTATATTTTACAGATAGAATCCATAGCCTTTGTTACTGAGAAATGAGGGGGAACTAAAGGTGAAGGGAAAGGACAAGGATAATTCGGGTGTTCCTGAATAACTGAGGGAATGGCAGTACCATGCAATGACAAAAAGGAAGAACGTAGTGGGAATAGAGGGGATCAAAGTTCCACTTTAGGTACTTTAAGATGTTTGTGAGACAAGAAGGCAGTTGGATATGAGACTGGAGCTCAGAGAAGAGGCTGGGGCTGGACTAAAGGGGTAACCAAGTATATG
Organism: Mustela nigripes; assembly: GCF_022355385.1. NCBI lineage: Eukaryota > Metazoa > Chordata > Mammalia > Carnivora > Mustelidae > Mustela > Mustela nigripes. The sequence continues at coordinate 42,406,658 of NC_081570.1, read as the reverse complement.
ATTCAAGTATTTAAACCCATGGGAACTGATAAATTTGCCTTGAGGAAATTACAGAGAAAGAAGAGAAACCAGGACAACACCCTATGGAAGGAGGAAGCAGTAGCCAATGGATTCAAGTATTTAAACTCAAGGGAACTGATAAGTTTGCCTTGAGGAAATTAGAGAAAGGAGAGAGCCCAGGACAACACCCTATGGAAGGAGGAAGCAGCAGCCAATGATACAAAAGGAAAAACCAGAAGAGCGTGGTGTTGCGGAAGCTGAGGAGGGAGAAAAAATCTGGGAGAGAGGAATAAACTGTATCAGTTGCTGTCAACAGTCAAATACCCTCCTGGATTTGGCAGCAAGGAGAGTACAGGTGACTTTGACAAAAACAATTTGAAGAAGTGAGGGAAGGTAGAAGTCAAATTATATTGAAAGAGTGAAGACGAAAGAGAAATAGAGACATTTTGAGCTGATGACATGAGAAAGACATGAATTTAGGGGGCCAAGGACAAATTTTGTTATAGCAACTTGAACAGACTCAATTTATGAGTCTCAGCAGGCCTCAATTTATCCAAGATACAGCTCAAAACCAAAAAGTTGTAGCAGAAAAAAAAAAATACTGTTCAAAACTGATCTAAATTAAAGTTTAACTCTAAATTAAATGCAATTGGTCACAGCTCTTAAATACGACATCTCCTCATTTTCTCAGTTCCTACTACAGCTCTGAACATTTCTTATCCACACTGTTGCAACTGCCTCCTACGGATTCCTGGCCTCTGGTTTCTCCACCATTCAGTGCAAAGTTAATGCCAGACTGATCTGCTTAAAGGGCAATATAACCACATGATTTTTTGACAGAATTCATTCTGTGGGCTCCGGTCCAAACTCCCCAGTAGATGATTTGAAGATTTCAAAACCATAATCCAATCTAGTTACAACTCTATCTCCTGTCACCAACACACTACTGACTCTGCCCATCTACCAAGGCACACACAAAATAATCTACTCCGTACCACACAGTACACCACTCACCCAACCCTGTACCTCAAATCTCTGTGCCTGAAGTACCCTTCCTTTACCTTTCTGCTAGGCAATCCAAGTCACCTGGTTTAAATTTACCTTCTTTGTAATAATTTTTCCTCTGGGTTTCTCCCCCCTCCCCCTGGGGTTTCAACAGCATTTTGAAGAAACTATGTCTGCTTTCCCCACATACACAGAGGACCGTTCTTGAGGGCCTAAGCATGTAGCAGTTGCTCCATCAAAGCTAGTTAATTAGAGGCTAAGTAAATCAGATCATATGCAAAGGTTACTGGCAATATAATGACTTATAAGAAATATTATTTGGTCATTCAGATGAATAAAATGTATTTCTCAGATTTATTTGGTCTTCATTCACAGTTCTGAAAATGCTCCAAAGCCATAAAGGTGAAATGAGTATCTTGTTATAACTGAAGGTGACTTATGGACCCCACCATACATCACTACCTCCAGGGAGGAGAGAGGAGCTGGAGACTGACCAACCAGCGGCCAATGGCTTGGTCAATCATAATTATATACTGAAGCCACAAAAACAAAAAAACCCAAAGAGGACAGATTTTCAGAGAGCTTCCACACTTAGGAAACCAGAACCCTCCCTCATACCACCAGGCCGGGCCCCAACCTCTCTTGTTTGGGACCTCACCCTATGTATCTCTTCATCTTATTATTGATTTGTACCCTTTATCATGTCCTTTAATAAACTGGTAAAATATAAGTGTTTTTCTGAGTTCTGTGAGGCACTAGGAGTCGTCACTGGAATCTCCAACCTGTAGCCAGTTGGTCAGAAGCACTGGTAATAGTCTTGAGGTTTGTCACTCATGTGAAGTGGTGGGTGGGGGCCAGTCTTGTGGGACTGAACCCTTAACCCGTGGAACCCGATGCTATCTCTGGGTAGAAGGTGTCAGAACTGGGCTGAATTCAGACCCACAGGTGTCTGAGAATTCCTTGGTGTTTGGGGACAGTTAGTGGGAACTCCCATTCCCCATGATAGAACTGGATCTGGGAACCCTGAAAGAGTACCTTAAATTGACCTTGTGTAAAACAAAACCACAACCTTACTTTAAAATATTTGCACCATTAGATTCAGAATCATTTTCCCAACTTTGACCTTAGTAGTGAGTTATGTTGTATCATTAAGACTCTCAATAACACCTTCAGTATTTTCTTATTAGTCATTTGTACAGGTATCCCTGGCTTTTCAAAAGTTCATGTTACACCACTTTGCTTCTACAAAAGACCTACATTAGTATCTGTTTTTGCTAAACAAAAGAAATCCAAAGAGGATTTTGGTTTTTACAAAAAAAAAAAAAAAAGTAAGAAGAGGTAATAGGGCTCAATGTTAGTTTTGCAGGAGCCATTTTAGATGCAGTGTGTAGATGGAAAGTGGCACCTCCCCCAAGTTCTCTCCCCAAGAACTACACTCAGTAGGGAGCCACAGCTTTGAACTGTGCCTGTGAGCATCTGTGCTTTATCTCAATTTATTTTGTCCATCCATGCTTGAAGTATCAGAAAAGCAGGAGAGAGGTTATTCCAGGGGTCTGGGAAACACTCAAGAATTTTTCCATTAAGTTAATGGTAACTGCTTCTTTGCTTTACACCATTTGGGCTTAAGAAAAATTTCATAGGGGGGCGCCTGGGTGGCTCAGCTGGTTAAAGCCTCTGCCTTCAGCCCAGGTCATGATCCCAGGGTCCTGGGATCGAGCCCCACATCGGGCACTCTGCTCGGTGCAGAGCCTGCTTCTCTCTCTCTCTCTCTCTCTGCCTGCCTCTCTGCCTACTTGTGTTCTCTGTCAAATAAATAAATAAAATCTTATAAAAAAAAAAGAAAGAAAGAAAGAAAAATTTCATAAGAATGTTCTACTTTTGGATAGCAGGGGAAACCTGTGTATCATCTGGATTTTTTTCATACTTCTGCCTTCCCACAAATATCACTGTAGCTATTTTGAACCAACTCAATCTCCTAATTATTTAGTCTCCTGAAATTAAAAAAAAACGATGAGAATTCCATGTTTAAAATAGAATGTATTGGGCGCCTGGGTGGCTCAGTGGGTTAAGCCGCTGCCTTCGGCTCAGGTCATGATCTCAGGGTCCTGGGATCGAGTCCCGAATCGGGCTCTCTGCTCAGCAGGGAGCCTGCTTCCTCCTCCCTCTCTCTCTGCCTGCCTCTCCATCTACTTGTGATTTCTCTCTGTCATATAAATAAATAAATAATCTTAAAAAAAAAAAAGATTAAAAATAAATAAATAAAAATAAAAATAAAAAATAAAATAGAATGTATTGCCCCAAATTCATAAACTTCTAATCTGGGCAAACTGGATACTATAGTAATATGCTGACTCCAGTCACTCTTTATAGTTTGTGTTTTACTGAGGGTTTTCAACATCAAATATGAACTGGATGAAATTCTAGAAGACAGTATAGACTGATGATCACCGTTAGGAGGAAACTCGAAAATTCAACATTTTAACACCTTTTTATCTGATTCAGTTCAAGGAACATTCACTATGTCAGAGATTTTTGCAGGGGTGGAATGAAGTCACAATAGCCTTAGGCCTCAAGGATTTCATATAAGGGGAATAAAAATGTGGATATACTACAACTAAGCCAGGACTGGGTATGGGGTCCAGGAGGTACAAAGTGTTGTACCAGCAGAGATGGTACCAGCAGAGATGGGCCTTCAATGACAGAACTTTCACAACAGAAATGATATTCCAGGCAGAGAAAGAAAAGTGAAAGGGCAGAAAGAAAAGACTCATGAGCCTGTAAAACATAGAAATATAATGGATTCTGAAAAGAAGCGTGTCAACATATCCTTTGTGGAACCAAAAGTGTGAATAAATAAATAAATACCAAGAATTTCAGAAGGAAAAAGGAAGCCAATTAGTGTTGACAGATACAGCAAGGTTAAAGAGAACAAGAACAGAAAACAAAAGACAGGAACATTTCATAATCAGATTACTGTTAGCCTTACCTGACCTCTGTGGTGAGGTCAAAAACTAGATCCTAAGATAAATATTTTAGCATGGACCAAAAAAATAGTGGCCCAGTATAAAAGAATAATCATAAAAGAAAATAAGGCAATAAAATTTTGTCATATGTAAGACCTGACCATATTTGCTAACAGAAGGAAAGGCGTCAACAGAAAAGCAAAATTAAAAAGATTCAAAAGGGGGACGCCAGGGTGGCTCAGTTGGTTGGACGACTGCCTTCGGCTCAGGTCATGATCTTGGAGTCCCGGGATTGAGTCCCGCATCGGGCTCCCAGCTCCATGGGGAGTCTGCTTCTCTCTCTGACCTTCTCCTCGTTCATGCTCTCTCTCACTGTCTCTCTCTCAAGTAAATAAATAAAATCTTTAAAAAAAAATAATTAAAAAAAAAGATTCAAAAGGGAGAGGGTATACTTAATATTTGGAACAAAGTTACAGAACTTGGTTGGAAACAAAAGCAATCCAGGCCTTGGAAAGGAAGAGGGACATTTTGCCTATGGGAAGGATGAATGAGCACTTCTGAGACAAGAGCAAGGAAGTTCAGGGATTCTGAACAAGGCTTGGGCAGAAAGTGCTTGGAAATTTGAGGAGCACAGGCATTTGGTAAGGACAGGAAGAAAATCAGCAAGAGACAAAAGGTATTCTAGCAGCACTGAGGGCTTAGGGCCATTCAGAAACATAAATGTGCAGAGAGCCAATTAGCATATTTAATAACTTTCTCCAAACAACCTCAGAAGCTTAGGAGGCTATGCAGGGAGACAGCAGTTTTGAGAAAGGAAACCAAAAAGTGAACTTGCCTAACTTAGAATCACTCTGTCTGGCAGGTCTAAGAGAAGTAGTTTTAGGTCAGCAGCACTTTGTTTTGACTCTGCTCTCTCTGCTCTCTCCTTTTTTTTTTTTTTACCCACCTTAAGTACACCTCTCAACCAACACGGAGCCCAGCGCGGGGCTTGAACTTAACACCCTGAAATCAAGACCTAAGCTGAGATCAAGATCAAGAGCCCCTCGCTTAAACCACTGAGACACCCAGGCGCTCCGATAGTACCTCGTTTTTGAACAAAATTTTCCTAAGGCTGGTTAAGTTTAAATGCTAATTGTCGGTTTAAAGGCTTTTTAAAGCCAGACTACCAAAGCAAAGTAATGAGATATTTACGGAGTACTAAAACAATAAAATCTGGACTATATACTTGTACAACGTCATCAGCTGTGAAAGGTCAGGATTCATCAACAGACAAAACCCAGAATGCCACTCACCTGGCAGCTTCAGGAAAGCCCATCCTGTAGATCGTCACAACCACAGCTCCTCCGATGCCTAAATTATGCTGCAGAGCAACCTTTGCACCGGGAACTTGCCTTTTTCCGGCTTCCCCTCTCAGCTGCCAGCAGAGTTCGGCGCACTGAGCCAGACCTAACAAATCGAACACAGAGCACTCAGGTTCCGCTGCTAACGAAAGCTGCCCCAACTGGCTTTCTCAACCCAGACAAGAGCTTACACTGAATCACTGAATCGTGACTTTAATTCAGCCAAAAGAATGTCTGCATAAATAATAACTTCTCTTAAAAGCCATGAGGGTTTAAAAAAAAAAAAAAAGCCATGAGGGTTTCTGCAGCCAGTTGTCTTTTTTCCCATCCCAACTCCATATTTAGACAATATAGAGGCTTAAGAAATTCCCTGCACTCTTTAAAAATCCAACCTGTCATTTTCTTGGTGATGTTAAAAAAAAGAACACTGAAGAACAGTTCTCTGGCTCAGGCAAAATGGCATAAAATACATTTTTAATGTATCAAAAGAAAATCTAGGATTGGGGAGTTCACTTTCCATAAAAAGTTTAGCTAGCATGGGTAATTTTCCCATTATTTTCCCCAAATGGATCTCAACATGAATGGACCTTCATAAGAACAGCATATGTCCCCCTGGATAATAAAAAAGGTTTTTAGAGCTGGAAAGAATTTAATGATGTCAGACTGAGAAAGTGTAAGATTAAATAATTAAATATTAAGTAATAATAATAAAGTAGGCTAATCTAGAGTTGTCTCCTGATTTACACTTGTCTTTCTACCAGACCAGCTATTCCAGGATACCTGAGTTAAGAATCTTTAAACAGGATAGACTGGTTTCACCATTGTGAAGTCGGAGCTATGCGAGTCTACCTACAGTATCTGTTCTTCCACCTACAAGCCCAATCACAGCTTATGATTCCTGAGTACCTGTGACAATTTCCTACTTATGAACCTGTTAAGAAGAAAAAACACAGGTCCAAAATAGGTCATTTAGACTGAATTTCCAAATCAAGGCTTAGATCCTCACCTAATTGTAGTTTCAACCTCCCCCAGAAATGCAGTCTTAACTGGTCAGGAATTTTTTGGTCAATGCCACTGAGTCTACCACCTGTGCCGTCTGCACCCCAGAAGATAAGGTAGCCGGCAGGATAACACCCCTTGCTTTTCCACCTAAAGGAAATCAGCTTTGCCTGGAACAATTTTTTTCTTTTGTTAACAACTTTTTATTTATTTATTCACTTACTTACTTACTTATTCTTTAAGATTTCATTTATTTATTTGACAGAGATTACAGGTAGGCAGAAAGGCAGGTAGAGAGAAAGGAGAAGCAGGCTCCCTGCTGAGCAGAGAGCCCAATGCCGAACTCGATCCCAGGACCCTGATCATGACCTGAGCCACGGGGGGGGGGGGGGGGG